>NC_087215.1:23471137-23481137 GCF_015104395.2 Macrobrachium nipponense | reverse complement strand
TACGTACAGAAAGCTAAGAGCACTCGAACCATCGATGGAAACAGTGGTTCGATATACTTGTTCATTACTGGTCAACGATAGTTATCCAAAGCGTAATAATAGTTTACCTTTATTTAGCGGGTTTCTGTCATTACCTAAAGATTATCAGATGAAAATGAAACAAGGCACTATCATTGCTGTAAGCAATAAACAGAACGGCATACTTTACAGTTAGCGCTAGTGTCAATTCTCAATGAAAAAAAAACACTTTTCTCTCAGTGAGAGCTTTGTTGCTATTTATAGTCGCCTAGAATATATGCTGCTATAATTTGAAGAAACAATACTTTTTCTCTCTCTCTTACACTCCTGACACTCGCACACAAACAATTAAAAAAATTCAAATGTATTCACATACATTTTGTGTGCATACGTGTATATATTTATTTGTGTATATATACTTACACAATTATACACATACACACACGTATACCATATGAATTTACACATATATATACACACACACACACACACACACACACATATATATATATATATATATATAATATTTAGTATATATATATATATATATATATATATATATATATATATATATATATATATTATATATAATATATATATATATATATATATATATATATATATATATGTTATATATATATATATATTATGGGTGTGTTTGCAGTTATGGAGCGGCACTGACTAATAATTTTTCAACCCATAACTTTTTCTGATGTAAAATTTGTCCTAGTAAGTTTCTTCGCAAGAAATTCCACTCACAACAAGCAAGCGACCATTATATTTGCCTTCGAGAGAATAAGCACAAGACCAGAGCAAATATCAACGTTCAAGGGCGCATATATATGCAAGTTTGAACATGGGTGTGCCTGAATGCACTAACTCGTGCGTATAGAAGAGAACAAAAAACATCCGTGCGTGCTTGCGCGCGGAATGCACGCACTTTAAGTCAATTTCCTATTTCCGGGGGCATTCATATAGATTTCTATCTCGGCGATAAATTAAATAATAAATTTCGGTACAGATTGCTTCGCCTCATCTGG
The DNA here is from genome assembly GCF_015104395.2 of Macrobrachium nipponense. NCBI lineage: Eukaryota > Metazoa > Arthropoda > Malacostraca > Decapoda > Palaemonidae > Macrobrachium > Macrobrachium nipponense. The sequence continues at coordinate 23,480,079 of NC_087215.1, read as the reverse complement.
GCCAGGTAACTAGGTAACTATCAAATATTTTCATCTACATCAGATTCTCTCTCTCTCTCTCTCTCCCCCCGATAAGACAACTCACTTGCCGCGTCAAAAATGACCCGAAGTTTTTCCAATTTCGATTTTAATTTATCAATTGCCTCCTTGTATATTTGCAATTAAAGGTTCCGCAACTTCTGCGATCATGAGCTGATAAACGCGCAACGACTTTAATTAAGAGACACGTCCAAATTAGGTTTTGTTGCAGGGCGAGAAAAAGTGATGTCTGAGGGGTGGGGGGCGGGAGTGTGGAGGAGTAGGGATCCGGGGAAAATGAGGGAAAAAGTCAATAAAAACAAGGGGAGTCTTTCGGGAAAATCAGGGAAAAACTCTGAAGACAAGATCACTTTTGCTGGGAAAACCAGGAAAACTAAAAAAAAAAAATAAGAAAAATAAAAGGAAAAAATTTTCTAGATGACGGAACCAGCCCGTCACACAAGGAAAACCTCCCTGATAACAGTGTGACGCTAGGGAAAACTCCTGAATAACCAGGGGGAATGGCCTAAGCATAAGGAGAAAAACTCGGGACAAACAAAAGAAAATAACAGGTCCGTTACATTGATTGGGAAGCAGACGTGCTCATTTCTCATTTCCGAGAAATGAGAAATATGTCTAGAGACGGAAATGACGACGTTTTTGGAATGGAGGACATCACTTTGTGACGGTTTCCTCTTGACCCAGGCACTTTCGCTGAAATTTGGAATGACGTCTCAGATCGGCAGCCAAAAGATAAGCAAAGGTTTAATGCCTTATATATTGGTTTTTTTTACCTTTTTTTTAAAAGGTCCTACTTAATGGGCATTCCCGTCATTCAAAATTGAATTACAATCCTCTTCTTCTTCTTCTTCTTCTTCTTCTTCTTCCTTTTCTTTTTATTATTATTATTATTATTATTATTATTATTATTATTATTATTATTATTATCTCTTACATGAAGACGCCTATTTTTTCTTACTCCGCTTGAAAAACTTCATTGGAAAGCCTCAGACATAAAAAAAAAGAATAAAGGCTCGTTCACCTTAAAAAAAAAAGTATCATTCATCATGGAATAGATATGTAGTTATTCAAATCAATGTGCGCTAGATTGAGAACTTTTATTGTTGTTAATTCATTTACATAAAATTAAAAGTAAAAAAAAAAAAAATTCTGTTTTTCACGCATCCTCTTACAAGAGTAAGGTAACTAGCCCTCTTGGTAGAAAGAAACTATCAGTTCTAGATGTATAAAATACTTGTACCAACAAGGGCAATGGGTCTTCTACAAAGCTGTTCTTTATATTTATGTATTTAGTAATTTATTTACGATGAGGCATACTGTTCTATTTAGTAAATGGAGAGTACTCCATTGAGATCGTAAATGCGTCAAATCCGCAATTTGGTCCTATTTCCTTGTATTTGAATTTGCCGCTATCCAAGTTCAGATCTGTAAACATTTACAAACAATAAATAATTTTATAACCTGCAAGTACTACAATTATTTTCAAGTATCATTATTTTCCAAGTAACATGGAAAATAATGATACTTTTATATCCACGACGAAACTCTGATACATAATTATGTATATGCTCGGAAGGGAATATAGTATATATATATATATATATATATATATATATATATATATATATATATATATATATATATATATATATTGTCTGTTTAAATTCAACCGCACATGGATTAAAAATGAGGTTTGTTTGTAATTTCATAAGTAAGTTGTTTAGGCGAAGTTTTTTCTGAAATTACAGCAAAACTTTGCCGGTATGTAATAAGTTTTTCTCATGTTCAGTTTAAAGCTCATTCCATATACTTTTGTAATTGATCCTCTGTTCAAAGGATTAATTATAAACATAACATGTCCTTCAATGTAATTACTAAAATATACATAAGATGATTATTCAAAATTGTAGGAAATATGTCTATGACAAATACCTCGTGTGTATGTATATATATATATATATATATATATATATATATATATATATATATTATATATATATATACATCATACAATTATCAACACTCTCTCATAATACCAGCCTTTTCTCTCACCATATACCCAATCCGAGGGTCATTTCCCCAATCAACAATTTACTATGGGCACTTGATTTTATAATCACAATTTTTATAGACAGCATATTCTTTTAAGGCTCTCTCTCTCTCTCTCTCTCTCTCCTTCTTGGAAAATTACTGGCAATTAAAGTGCCCATAAGCAGTTAGTGAATAACGGAGTAAATTGCGCCGCCAGGATTTAGATCTGATCAGTCAGAACTACTTGTTATTTTTGTTTTTATTTTGACTTGGTTATTTCTGTTATTATATTTTGTTATTATTACTGAATAATGTCATTGTTGAAATTATCACCTTTTCTTGTCATGATAAAATTCTAATTATTTTCTTATTCATTTTCCCTCTTATTATTATTTTAAGTTTATTTCAGTTTTACTTTTTTATTACTTAGTACTGTTTACTTTTAATTATTTTAGTTTTTTTACTACATATTAAGTTTGTTATGATTTATTTTTTATTTTGTTTTTACTCAACTTCTATTTATTTCTGCTCATTTCAGCGCAATGAAGATGCGAAAGATTCTACGTTAAAAGTGATCTTAAGTGATTTTATTTTCTTCAAGAATCACATCCTCCAAGAAATCGTTCAGATTTTATAAAAGAAAAAACATCTGAAGCCGGAAAACCGATTTGAGACTCCTGTCCCGTGGGCCTCAGCAAGAAACAAAATGAAGTGGTCCTGAAATCAAATTCTAGGACTCATAGTGATTGATGTGTGTTATTGTCGTTTATGTTAATGTGAAATAGCCATAGTTATCAAATTAATATTTTTATCAGATGTTTTAACATATATTTTAATTAATATATATATATATATATATATATATATATATATATATATATATATATATATCATAACTTTCTTATAGGCTTATAAGATTCTCGTCCATTGCTCTCCTAAACTAAAATACTGATGTGAATGTTGTAAGCTTTGTATTATGCTGTCAATAAACAGAAGGAAGTAAGTGAAAGGAGAGTCCCGTTTAGTTTTTAACTTAGGTTAAATTTGTGTTATGTAAGTAAGAACATTAGATCTCGTGTGAATGGTGGTCCTTTTCTGTTGGAGAGACACTTTCTATTCTACACTGCCTAAGTTTAATTTCATTTATTTTCCTTTGCTCGCTTATTGAACAAGCTTAGCAGTAAGTTAGCAATTATTTTGGATGCTATAGTTCCACAGGATCGAAAGAGATGGTTATAAATAGGTACTGAATTTTAAGAAAATGGTAGTGAAAACAGGAAAAAGGTGATCAACTATTTATGGAAGTCCTCGAGGAAAGGCTGAAAAATGAAATGATTGATTCTATACGAATGTTGCCGCTTGTAGTCACGTTAATTCGAAGTTCCCAATGTTACTAAAATCACTGCGTTTCAGTATTATTTGGAACTACTCCGACAATCCGTCGCTCGCCGCAGCGCGTAAGCACGACCGGCCTTCGTAGGTGCGCAGATCTTTGTGAATGTTGACAGAAATTGCAGGAGCATCGGGCTGCAAGCCCAGGGAGGGAGGGAGGGAGGGAGGCAGGCAGGCAGGCCGTCGCGTGCGACGTGCAGCAGCTGAACTGAACGTCGTCGTCGCCGAAATCCGGCGAGCACCTTACGCCGTCGTGACTTATTGAACGAGGCCGAACGCTGATTTAAAGGTCTTCCATTGGCTCGCCGGTAGAACAACAGCCACCGCGATAGAATGACTTCGATTTTCATAACGTATCGTAGCTTTGCTTTCTCGTTGCAGCTTTGTGTGTGAAGATGAGCATTTGTGTTTGCTTGTGTCTGTAATTTAGTGACTGTCATCGTATGGTAGGTGAAGTACGTTTGCGCCCGTTTGTATTTTTAGTGATGGTTTTCATTGTGGTTTTGGAAAAGATGGCAGAAAAAAAATATAACAGAATTCTTTTCGTGCTAGTTGTCCTATTTTCTGTCTAGTTCTGAACTTTGAAATAGAGGTGTGCCAGATAACAGGTATATATTTAAAGATAATACCTGTATTATGTCATGTATGAGGTATAAATAAAAGGTATTGTGGGTGCTGCTTGCTTATTGTGAGAGTTTTGCATAGTTTAGTTTAACAGTAACTTTTATTCCATGCGGGTTTCAGCTTATATTCAAGAAAATGTATCCATATCCATTTCCAAGCGAGCTTTTCTTTTTTAACTACAGCATGATAATAATACAATAATAATATTAATGAGCCAGCTACTAGAGCTAAGAGCATTATCTATCTCTATCCATATGGATTACATGTATAATGTTTTTTGTCAATTTGCTCTTAAGCTTTCAGGTTTTAGACGATGAGGCTTTACACTCCGTACGGAATATGATAAGAATTATTTTAAGCTAAAGCGCGCTAATGTGATAATAAAGTTATTCTGTTCTTAGAAGAGCTCATAGAGATAGCATTACCTATATTGTCTCCTGTATTTTGATACTTTTTTGCCTCTTTTTAATCGTAACCGAGGGATAAATTACGTTGAGTGATCAATTTCACTTCAATAGTTTTTATTTCCGTTATACCAACTGAGAGGATTTAAGAGACTGCCAATAATTACAGACGTTTGGAACGGAAAAGTTGAATTTATTGTAACAAAGCAAGTTCGTTTGCTTTGAAGATATCTGTAATACATAGAAAATATTAAATTGTAAGGTGATTTAGAAGACTGAATTGTAGTTGATCTGATCCGATATTGTATACACACACATATATACATACATAATATATATATTATATAATATATATATATATATATATATATATATATATATATATATATATATATATATAGAGAGAAGATGAGAGAGAAGAGAGACGGAAGGACGCGAGAGAGAGAGAGAAGAAGAGAGAGGATGTAGAGGAGGGTATAAAGACAATATCTAGTATGTATGTACTGTATTATATGTGTTATATATATATATATATATATATATATATATACATATATATGTATATATATCAGTACATATATATATATATATATATATATATTATAATATATATATATATAATTTTATAAGCGTACGTTCGTCTAAACTACACATGCATATGCACGTGTGCAACAGTGAATACATTTATGTATGTATATGTATATTAAATATACACGTCAATCCACAAGTGCTCAATAGGATTCGGTTAATTACAGCGCCAACACTTGAATCTTGATGCAGATCAGTTTCAGTTTAAGGCTTTGAATATACGTATATATATATATATATATATATATATATATATATATATACATATATATATATATATATATATATATATATATATATATATATATATATATATATATATATATAATAGAGTGTGTTTTTAGTTAGTGAAATATGAAAAGAACCTGTTAACGCAGGAATTATCACCCAATCTTTCTTATGACGAAAACTTACAAATATTTTTCCTTTCTGTTTCCCTAAAGTTGTAAAAAAAATTTGCTGTACAGGTACCCATAACCTGTTTAGATTTTATTAATTTATATGTGATTTATTATTATTTTATTATTTATTATTATTATTATTATTATTAATTATTATTATTATTATTCTTATTATTATTAGGCAACGACTGTTTCTGGAGTTAGTTTTACTTTATCATTATGGAATTAAATAAATCGATTACAGTAAATTATTTTCTAGTCGTATTAAAGATCGTCATTAGCATCATAATGATACGAGAAATAAAGACGTGATTATTTATAGAAATAATGATAATGTTGATGCAGCTTATTTCGTCGAGGATTACGATTACAAGGAACCTATCTGAGAATCCTAAAGGAACTCTTGGGAGGTAATTTGTAACGTAAACGATGCAGCGTCTGTGTTAATGACTGATTGACGGAAAGCTGCGGAAAGGTCAAAGGTCCAGTATTTCGCTAGATGATAAATCCAGCGACTAAGGACATTTTTCGAGTCAATAAGGCGAACAAATACAAAGAAAACTCGCAAACTGGTCACGACACTTAGGAAGAAAATTTGACGCCGCGATCAACTTTTGGAAATCTCGTGAAGTTCATGATTCATATACTTGGAAAATTTTTTTGATGAAAGGTAACTTTAGGGATTTCTTGGTTAGTGGAACAAATTGATTGCAAGGTAAATTTGAAAAAATCTTGTAGAGACGATCATTCTTCCTTAAAACTTTTGCATGTCAAGAGAGGTCAATCTAGGGGATCCTTGGCTAGTTGATAAGTAGATTACAAGGAAATTTTAGCAGTTCATTGAAATACTACAAACAACAAAGAGAAAATATATGGAGTTGATAAGTTTAATCAGAGAAATAATTGACAGTTATCAAACCGATTGAACAATTTTTCGACAATCATACGATAAAGGACATATTGACACCAGCGCATCCTTGAAGCTGATTAGTTTATTAATACGCTAATTCAGTGAATAAATTAATGTAATTAAAAACTTTTAAATTGATAGAACATCTGAGATCATTTCAGGAATTCAAGGAAAGAGTGTCAGCTGTTTTAATAAGACCTTCACCTAGTGTAAATGAAAAATCTGGAACTTCTTTTCTTCTTTGCTCCTTAACGCTTGGTCTGCTCGAGTTTGAAGATCATGGAAACCCCTTTCATCTTATCGGGTGCTCCTTGAGCCTATAATGCAGGTCATGAAATTCTATGGATTCCTTCAGGCTAAAAACACGGATTTTTTTTTTTTTTTTTAGTTCTTCCGCGTTTCCTACGCTTTTAATATTCAGATTTAGGCGTCCCGGTTTCCCGTTTATTAAAAAGTTCGGAAGGGATAATTAGTGAGGACGAAATAATGAAAAAGCAATACCTTAAAAAATATTGCGTCTTACTAGCAATTCAGAATAGTCCATACCACACCAAAAGGGGTCAGGGCCTCTTTGCAAGTATGCAAGAAAAGACTACAAGATTGGGGAAGATGAAGATGGAATTGCTAGAGTTATGTGTGAGTGTGTGTGTGTGTATGAGAGAGAGAGAGAGAGAGAGAGAGAGAGAAGGGAAGGGAAAAGAAGCAGGGAGTAAAATGGGGAAAAGCGGAAATATTTCCGAAAGGAGGCGAATTTCTGTTACAAGGGAAAAAAAAAAAGAAAAAGACTTTCAGAAGACAAGGAAGTTATCTTCGCCACCTCCTCCAAAGGTAACAGGAAAAAAAGGGGGGACGAAGAATTTTTATTATAACCTTCATAAAATCCAAAATTAAGTTGTGCGTTAGTCTTGACTTACAAATAAGGGGGAAAAGTAAAAAGCGAGAAAAGAAAGGGGTACGAGGGACAACGATTTCAGTTCCGCGTCTTGTGTTTTTCAGGAAAGGACAGATACGAGTTAAAACGTCTTTATTTTATTTTTTTATTTGAAAATTCTAAGGTAAAGAAAAGATATTCATGACTAAATAACTGGAAGAAAATGCGAGAGGGCGAGGGTCCAACAATTTCACTTCTCTCCGCCCTTCAAGAAAAAGGAAGCAGATATATTGTGAAAACAATAGTTTTAGAATGAAGTAATAGACAGCGAGATGACGGTGATGAATGTTTAGCAATGATACTGAGGAAGAATGTAATTAAATCCGAAAAAGAAAAAGAAAAAAAAACAGCATGGAGTTAAGGGCCATCTCTTAGGGCTTGTCGTGATTCGAGCAAGGAGAGAAGAGAGTAGCAGCGAACATTGATACTTGAAGAGACGGTCATTCAAAGTCCAGTATATATATATATATATATATATATATATATATATATATATATATTATATATATAGTATATATATATATATATATATATATATATATATATATATATAGTATATATATATATATATATATATATATATATATAATATATATATATATATTATGTATAATCAGCAGCATTTCATCCTTCGATTTAAAAGCCCACGTTGCATATATATATATATATATATATATATATATATATATATATATATATATATATATATATATATATATATATATATATATATATATATATATATATATATATATATATATATTATATATATAAAGCGTAGAACGAATCCTGTGAATGGACTCTGAGAGACAAGACAACAACGACGCAAAGAAGATATCAAGGAACGAGTCGGTGAAATCACTGCGCGAACTCCGACCATTGTCACAGGAGGAATTTTGCAATAAGGGGAGCGAGAGATATTTTCCTTGGTTAATTTTTCGAGTCAACAAATGATTATTAAAAAGTTCAAACGCATGACATAGGGCAGCTGGTTAGAGGAAATATTTCATTATATTGCAAAATCAAAGGATAACTGTTTTATGTGTATAAAAAAAAGGAATGCGAATGCGGATTCTATAGCATGTACTCACAAATATCCACAAAATTATACATGTACAAAGAAACTTGCAAAGAAAAAATAATTAAAAGAAAAATGCCCCGACGTGGTCTTAGTGTATATATATATATATATATAGATATATATATATATATATATATATATATATATATATATATTTATATATATATATATTATATATATACGTATATATATATATATATATATATATATATATATATATATATATATATGTATATATATATATGCATATATATATGCATATATACTATATATTATATATATACATATACATGTGTGTGTATATAATGTGCTTGTCATATTGAAATGAAAATTATTGCGTAGGAAAAAAAAATCACAAACAAACTAAACGAACTGAAGGAGACGAAATAATCTTAGCTGAAATTCACTTTGCTAAATTGCCGTTTATCAGGAACAGTTGCAAAGATTAACGCCAAGATATTTAGAAGACGTACTGGCGGTCAGCTGTTAGTAAAACCAGCGAAAGCTACTAGGGTAAGAAGGCAGGACTATCAGAACGCCA
>NC_087215.1:23463637-23466137 GCF_015104395.2 Macrobrachium nipponense | reverse complement strand
TTTCCATTGTCTTGGCCGAAGCCTCGAAGAAGCCGTAGATAGTGGATTTATCACCGTAATCTGAAATAGTGGGAAGAGGGAAAAAGGGAAGCAATGTCGATCAGGGAGATGGAGATGTGTTGGTCTTCCGAGGCTTGGAGGACGCTTTATTACACCCATAGAATTAAGTTGAAGGGTGCCAGGGCAATGCCTTGGGAAGGAAGGAAGGAAGGAAGGAAGGAACGATGAGGAGCAGGGGAGGAGGAGGAGGAGGAGGAGGAGGATCAGGAGGACAAGTCGTTTAGACACGTTACTTGTTATATTCACCTGTGATTGCTGTCGAGTCACTTTGGCTAGATGGATGGATGATGATGATCGCTATGGCTGAAGGAGGGATTTTCAGCCATGATGATTATGATGATGATGATTATTCTGTGAAGATGATGAAGATGATCTTATTCATGATGATGACGATGATGATTATGATGATGGTTGTTGAGCGTAGGTTTGTTCCTCCCCCTGTACGGCCACCAAACTGCCAGCGGCACAAGGCGGAGCGACCCTCCCCGACCCATTCCTCCTTCCTTCCTTCCTTCCACCCCCTAGAGAGAGAGAGAGAGAGAGAGAGAGAGAGAGAGAGAGAGACCTCCACTACCCAGACCACGGCCACCCCCGTCCCCTCTCACCAATGCACTTCGTCACCCACGGATATTATTACGGACGCATTTTACCCTCCTTCTCTTTCCTTTTCTTTAACGTTAATATTATCCAGGTGACAAGAAGAACTCTACCTTCCGAGATGCCTCCTCCTCCTCCGTAGGACAGTGACCGTGATGATGATGATAATAATGATGATGATGATGATGTTTAGCGAGCCGTGTCTCATAGGCAGGTATAGCTGCAGTGGCACACAATATTACGGCCAACATCGTTGAATTATTCATTCTGCAGACTCTCTTTATAAAAGTGCGGAGTGAGGGAGGGAGGGAGGGAGGGAGAAGGCGGTTCCGTCCAAGACCTGGGTTTTTGCGGGGCCAGGAGGGTGCGTGCGTGTGTGCGTGGTGACGAATGGGGGGATTGCGGGGGGCACGTGCACTTTGCGCGTGCGCGAAGGGGGTTTTGGGGGGTTTGGGGTTCGGGGCCACGAGGGGTCGGGCCGGAACCATCCAGGCTCAGCCCCACCCCGCCCCTCGCCGCTCACGACCAATCAGCCACCTTTTTTCACCCCCCTAATTACGAGGCTTGGCTCAAGAACTGCTGTGCTGCACATGCTTAGAAGACTCGCGTCTTATTAGTAGCTCAAGAGAGGGTTTTTACCCCGGTTTTTCCGCCCCCCCCACTCGGCGTCGCGAGCCACCGCGGTAAAGACGTGCAATTCTTTCCTCCCGTGGCTGCCACTTTTCTGCGAGACAGCGAGCGAAGCAGCGCGGTAAAAAACTACTGACTGGTCGTTGGCCACCGTCCGAGCCTCCTTCTTCCTTCTTCCTTCTTCGTGTATGGCGACGGCGACGGCACAAGCAAGCGAGTGAGTGAGTGAGTGAGTGAGTGAGGAAGAGAAAAAGAGAGAGAGAGAGAGAGACACGCATACACACACACACTCGCTCGCTCGCACACACACAACCAAAACTTATCTTGAGGAGTAGTGTGCGTGTGTGATGGTGTGGGATCGGCCCCTCATAGCCCCCAGTGGCAAAGGAGGTGGAGCAAGGTGGCAGCAGCAGCAACAACAGCAGCAACTGCAGGTGAACTTTATCGCCCCAACAAACGTCGTGGTCGTTGTGATCGTCGTCTTTCCTTTGAACGACTCCGCCGCTCTCCCGTCAAAGACTAAGTCTCACAACGAGTTCAAGTCGCAGCAGCAGCAGCTGAGTGAGTGAGAGAGAGTGTGTGAGTGTGTTTGTGTGGCTGCCGCTACACACACCGCCCTCTCCCTCTTTCTCTCTCTTTCTCTGTGAGTGTCTGTGTCTCTCAGAGAGACTCAGAGCCCAGCAGCAGCGGCAGCCCCAGTGAGCCAAGCTTGTCTGCCTGCCTGCCTGCCTGCCTTTCTGCCAGCCCAGGGACACACACACACACAAGCAGCAGTAGTCGCCAGTGGGGCCATGTGATGCTGTTACGGCAGCTCCTCTCGCCCGCCCGCCGCCCATTCATCACTCACTCTCTCTCTCTTTCCGTGTTGTTATTGCTGCTGCTGCTGCTGCTGCTACTCGACCAAAGAGGGGAAGAGCCCTGGGTAAGCTTACTGCTACTCCTGCTGTTGCTGCTGACGGAGACGACTCCGACACCACGCCTCCCCGGGAGGCGTGAACGACGTCCTCCTCCTCCTCCTCAGTTCCTATGCCAAAGATAAGGGGGACCAAAGGTTAATGAAGGAGAACACGTCAACATGAGTATCTCACTCTAGATTTGTAATAAAAAAAAGAACTCGAAAGAAGTGACTGTAATGAAGTGAATGCATTATTATATTGACTGTATACGAGCCGATTATTTATTAGTATCTCCTGTCTTTAATCATGTTGAAAAA
>NC_087215.1:23406137-23458637 GCF_015104395.2 Macrobrachium nipponense | reverse complement strand
CAACAAAGCTACCTCGTGCTTCTCTGCGTATAGCGGCCTTTTAATACCATAGGAATGAATATGGAAATCCTACTGTATTCAGAGAGAGAGAGAGAGAGAGAGATAAAACGGACGAACCATATCTCCCTATCCTTTACCCCGTCAGTTAGAAATTCAGTCACTAGGCTATATAACCTGCTGGTGCGGCCATGCCATTGTGTGTATTTATTTTGTGTTATTTAGCCCCCGCCGTCCCACACCGCATTGTTCAAAATTGAACTCGAACGGTGAACAATCGGGTGCGCTCGGAAAATCTATCTGGCTTTTGGCAAATCCATCAAAGCATATTGGAAGCAGTTTTGCTTTTATTGCGACTTCCCAAGTGGGAGATTCGCGGCCAGCCCCAAACAAGAATATCATCAGTTCGCTGTTAATTTCCATCATTCAAAACAGTTAGTCTGGTTTGTTATAACTATTAACGCATGATGGGCGCTATCACCGTCCCTCCCTCCTTCCTTCCCCCTCTCTCACTCCCTCTCTCCCTCCCGATGGTGGTGGTGCGGGGGTGTGGACGGTTTTGGGAATTGCGATGATGATCAGTGTTTGGTAGAGTTCCTATTGCTGAGGGAAAGGAGGGACGACAAGGGAGGGAAAAGGGTTTTCTCTCTCTCTCTCTCTCTCTCTCTCTCTCAAGTTTGTCCATTGCATAGTTTTGGCAATCGGTGTTGCTAGGATGAGGGAGAGATCGCTGGAGAAGAACTTTCTTGGAATATGACGGCCTGTGGTAGTCTTTTTTTTGTATATATAATTATTCATTTAGTTACTCAAGGAAGGCTTTTGGGAATTTTTCCTTTTATTTTACTCTCTTTTAAGCCTCGCAGTTAAACGCGGTTGTGTTTATTATGTCTTATATCTGCAGAGGTTAGAGACCTATTGTAGTATTCAGTATATAGGTAAGCTTTTTTTTATGTATAGCATTTGTAAAATCTTTTACGTTATTTTTACTCGCACATACATAATGAATGAGTATAGAGATTATATTTTTCAAACATAAATATTTGTCTTGTCTTAAACTGTGTTACTCTAAGTATTTTCTTTCCTTCGATTGTTTTGAAAGTATTTAATTCAAATACTGTCTTGTCTTCCCCTGTGTTTATCGTATTTATTTCAAGTAATATCTCTCCGGTCGTTTGGCATCAAACCTATTTATATTTCAGTTACTGTCGTTTCGCGTCCCATTTTGGACGTGTTTATTGAAAAGCACTCTCTTTCCGGCCCTTGTTCTGGACTCGTATTTTCCTATCGGTGTGAGTTTTCCTCTCTTGTTTGGACCGCCGTATTTCAAGGTATCACGCCTGACACATTGTTACAAGTCGCATATTAGACTATCGTTAGTCTTCAGCACGTAGTATTTGTATACATCACTGCAAACCGGCGTCCGACTTTTTCCCGACAGCAGATTAAACCGTACTGAAATGTTTCTCTCGAGATGTATAAAGCCTCTGTCGCATAATCCAACATCTTTCTTATTGTGAAACACGCAGCGGGTAGACTGAACACATTCTGAATGATTATAAGTCAATGATATTTGGGCCAAAAATTTTGTTGTCAAAATACAACGTGACAATGGCCATCTTAGAACGAAGCGAGCGGCCTGCCAAGCAATAACATCGGAAGCGTTCTGTCTTGCAGAGTGAACGCAAAATAAGAGCGTTGTTTGCCTACTATTACGTGCTTTTACTTCGAAGAAATCTTCTTCGTGAAACTGATGAAGGATATCGGTGCCTAAAATAAATTTTAATTTATTTAAAGTCTAATGTTAACGATTAGAGCCGTTTTAAGAATGCATTATGACAATTATATTACAAACCAAAAGAAATATACAAAAAAAAGCATTTTTTTCTCTTGGTTATCTTTCCAAAGTATTAATTTTCTCTTCAAGATTCTTGTATGTTATTTAATTTTAATGTTAGCGGTTTTTTATATGGTTCCTTTCCGATAGTTTCTGTTATTATTATATACCTATTGAAATTGAATATATATTATATATATATATATATTATATATATATATATATATATATATTTATTATATTATATATATATATATATATATATATTATATATATATATATACATACTACATAGCGCGCTCACACACACATACATTTTTAAATAAACATAATGTGTATAGGTTGTAGGTAAAGTATATCTTATTTATGAGTTTTAGGTCATTTCCAGTGTCTCATGGCTTTTCATATTTTTAAATTTGTTCCATATTAGAGTATCAGTTGAATAAAGATTGCAGAATCTCCAATTGCCGATGATACTCAACAGTTCATTTATAAGAATTCATCCGGTTGGGTTTCCGATATATATTAATAATCGTACTTTTAAGATTTTGTATTTTAAACATGCCATATATATATATATATAATATAATAATATATATATATATTATATATAATAATATATATATTATATCTATATAATATATATATATATCATATATATATATATATATATATATATAATTATAATAATAATTTATATATAAGTGAGCTTGCAAGAGACAGTGCAACACTGCCAGTTCAAGCCTGACCAGTACCGATAAAGAGAGCGGGGGGAACTACCCCACATCTCGTTATGCGTGAGCTTAAGACCGCATTTCAGGCGGTACACAGCGCGGTACATTTAACAGAAGAAACAGCATAAAAAAGTTGTCGGTAGGAGGGTTGGGCGATCGGAAGGGAAGGAAGGGGGTGGATGGGGTCGGGGGTGATGTTGGTCGGTGTCTTGTCGACAGGGGTTTACCGGGGGAGGGGTGGGGGAGGATGTAAGTAGGGGGGAAGAGTTGAGTTTAGGGTGCCGGCGGCCATAAAAAGATTGTGCTAAGTAAGTTGCGGCCAAAAGATGGCAGGTTAACAATGTGTTCTCGACAATCTCCACTCGGAAACGCTTTTGAAGTAATTCACCGATGCTGACTTCTGCTATCTCCCCCTCCTCTCCCTCCTCCTCCTCCCCTTCCCCCTTAACTCCTCCTCTGTTTATTAATCTCTCGTGTAAAAAGAGCTGCAAGAAATTATTGAATTATTTTTATTATTACTTTTATTATCAGCAGTTTTTTTATGGATACAATTCGTCGACGCTGACACTTAATATACGCGTAAAAAAGGGCTGCAAGAAATTATTGAATTATTTTATTATTGCTTTCGTTATCAATACCAATTTAACTGAAATGATTCGTCGACGCTGGTTTCTACTTTTGTAACAATGAGCTGCAAGAAATTATTATTATTATTATTATTATTATTATTATTATTATTATTATTATTATTCATATTAAAAAAGACCACAGGAAATTCTTTTCGACTTATTATTGTAATTTTTAATTGATTATTATCATTTTTAATTGTCGACAAACGAATAATTATATTGGTTTTGTTATGATCGCTTTCAACGCGTATTCTAATAACAATAATATACCCATCGTCTTTGATTTTGTTGCTTTATTAATGTTTTTATTGTTGTATGATGTTATTTTTACTCTATGTTGTCTCTCGCTTAAGATTTGATGAAGATATACCATTCTATTGATATATGCGTCATTACAATCAAGTCTTTTCTGTTATAAATTATCATGTTCTAATGTATATTTTCCTACTGCAATTAGCTATGAAAAATCTGTGTTTTGACATTCATCTCGCAGACCTAATGCGTAGTTACGCCTTTGTGAAGTTAGCAATATCCTTACGAAAGATGGATCTTGTCAAGATTAGCTAACCCACTCTTTTTCAAGACATTATTTGACCACTTGGATTATATATTATGTATTGAATATGTATATATATGTGTGCATGTAATATGTATATATATATATGATATAATATATATATATATATATATATGATATATATATATATATATATATATATAAAATCAAGTAGTATAATATTGCCTTGAAAAATAGTGGGTTCGCTAATCTTGGCATGATCCCGATTATTTCCTTCGTATGAATATTGTCCGCGATAAGATATGCATGTTCTCGTGACATTGACATATTTACAGTAATTGAGTGTTGCGGTTGTGTATTGAAAAGTGTATGGAAACCGAAAATTAAAACTTTGTTAGGATTAATGTATTGATTCTCTAAACTTGCGTTGCAACATTTAACATGTTTGGCCAACGGCGCCGATGAAGTAGGACGAAATAGAAAGAGAGAAACAGCGCCAAAGACATTAACGGTAGGACAGCACAGAATTGGGACAGTCTCTTTCCGTGTTATGTTGTGGCTGTTTCACAAGATCCTCAGAGATCGGTAATGTTGCTCTCTAATTTTTTTTTCTTAATTCCACTCATTATCGCCAAATTTGGCGGGTTTTGTGAAGCTAGCGATTGGCATTTTGCATTCACAGGCGATGAGTAAGACGAGCACAGTAGATTGTTTTGAAATGGCATCGCTCTGGTTAATCACTTTGTTGGTCCTTAGGTTTTGTTATATATATATATATATATATATATATATATATATATAGTATATATATATATATATATATATATATATATATATATATATTATATATAGATATATATATATATTGGTCATTAATTGTCTCCTCTTCACTATATAGTCCTTATATTGTCCTTAACACCAGCAGGCAGTGAAGAAGCAAAGCAAAATTCTCATATGAAAAATTCCTCTTTTTGAGCTTCCTAAGTGGAAGTCTTACCTGTTCATCGTTCTTGTACTTCATAGGAGAGTATTGCATTCAGATAACTACGTAAAGATCTTGTGCTGAAAACCTAACCATATTTTGTTGCATACCGTAAGGCTTACCGGTGCCTCGAGATAAAAAAAAAAAAAAAACTGGGTTACATGTAATCTGACGAATGGGATGATTAGTAATTAGCTATTGGGGTGAAGAGGTAGGTAGGTTTGTGGGGTGTGGGAGGTAGAGTAAGGGTAAGGGGGTGGAGGGGAGGGGGGCGGACAATTGGCAAGGTGGGAGAGAACAGGCATTGGGGTAGAATCGGTAAGCGAAGTGAATGAGGGCTGTGAGGGATTGGGGATTAGTTATGGAAAGGGGGGAGTGGAGGGAACCGGGGGTGGGAATGAGAGAGGAGAAAATGAGGCGAAAGCCTGAGGGTTGAGAGAAACATCTGAGAGAAGTGTCTGCCATACAGAGAGTGAGGGAGAGAAAGAGATAGAAGTAAGTTTACCTAAGCAGAAAATACGAAAAATGCCATTTAAAAGTTGAAGATTATCATCTTATGTAGGGAACACAAAAGAGAGTTACACAGAAAAATAAATGGTTTTCGCAAGTGACGACTGTGAAAATGTAAAACACAAAGTAATTGTGTTACATTGCCTTACTTATTTAGAAAAAAAAAAAAAAAAGCGCAAACTACGACATTAATAGCGGAAGGATGCATATAATTTTTAAAAGTCGGGCGGAGACCAAATCGCAGAAAACGGGAAATGTCATCAAGGAGCAACTTAAAAAAAAAAAGGAAAAAAAAAAAATCGTCGGATGTCATCATACGGATCTCGAGGAAGAATAGTTTTGTTGAGATGTGGGACGGAGAGGAATAAGGTTGGGGGAAGGACAGGGATACGGTCCCAAAGTTGGAGGGGAGGGGGGGTGGGGATGCAAGACGATGAGAACGGGAAAGACTGACTTCTGGAAATCCGTTTTCCATAACGTTGGCGAGAGGGAGAGAAAGAGAGAGAGAGAGAGAGAGAGAGAGGGGTGGTGGGGAGTCTGCACCCCCATTGATGTCTTCTTTCGTTCTTAGAAGAATAAGAAGGAGAAGGAGGTTTTGGTAGGGTGAGGGGATGAGGGGGTATCATGCGTCACCAATTCCATTCTGGGCTTATTTATGGGGTCATCTTGAGGTGGTCCGGAGTCACTTTATATTTTGGGTTTTGATTAATTTTCGTCCCGATTTTTCTGCTTGTTATTATTACTGCCCTGGGTGGGATGATTTAGATATATTTATATGAGGAACGGATATAAAAAGGGCAAATGAGGGTGATTTGGTGGAATTGAAGATATATGGTCTTATGCCAACTCCGATAAGTTATCCTTTCCGTTTGAAATATGGCCATTTTTGTGGCCTCTTATTGGTCACCGGGACTGGGAACTTTCTTAACGCGGTATCGAGGAACTATTGTCATTTAGTTTTATTGTTATCGCTACTGATTTTTTTTTTTTATAAAACTTTACTTTGAATTATTATTATTATTATTATTATTATTATTATTATTATTATTATTATTATTATTATTATTATTATTATTATTATTATATTTCGGTTGTTAATGTTTCTTTATTTTAAAATTGCTTATCAGCGATAACGCTATTTCCTTTGAGTCACATTGTTCAAGAACTAAACAAATTGGTGTCAAACAAAATTTGTCTTATTTTCTTTCTTTTTTTTTAATGTCAGAAATTACTTACTTTTGTCCACGTCATCTCTGAGGTTTGATTTTGTCTAACATTTTCGAAGAATTTTAAGGGCGATCCTATGATCGTCTGTATATGTTTTTCATATGATTTTTTATTGTATTACTTTGGCTTATTATTATTATTATTATTATTATTATTATTATTATTATTATTATATTATATTTCGGTTGTTAATGTTGTTATTTTAAAATTGCTTATCAGCGATAACGCTATTTCCTTTGAGTCACATTGTTCAAGAGCTAAACAATTGTGTCAAACAAAATTTGTCTTTTTTTTTTCTTTTCTTCTTTTTTTTTTAATGTCATAAATTACTTACTTTTGTCTACGTCATCTCTGAGGTTTGATTTTGTCTAACATTTTCGACGAATTTTAAGGGCGATCCTATGATCGTCTGTATATGTTTTTTTTCATATGATTTTTTTTATTGTATTACTTTTGGCTTTATTTTTCATGAAAATGACGTTTTTTCATTCTTTTAAAAGGCAGTTTTTTTTATGTTCTTCGGAATTCGTTTTGGTGGCCTTTGCGTTAAAGCGCCAGGGACATCTTGAATTCTGTTCTGTTCTTGAATATTTCAGTCCTATTCATTCTGTATTCCATCTAATGTGTTTCGACCTTTCCTCGGGTTGTAGGTGGTCGTAGGGAGATTCCAGATTATTATTATTTTATTATTATTATTATTATTATTATTATTATTATTATTATTATTATTATTATTATTATTATTATTATTATTATATTGGGAAAGTAAATCGCCACAGTAGTATGCGTGTTTGATTTCGTTATTTAAAATATATGCAGCAGACGGCTTTCGATGAACTGCGCAAGCTTTCTCGCTGTGTGTTTTTTTAAATAACAAAATCAAACGCGCATATTACTGTGGACTTACTTTCCCATTTTATTGGCTCATGTGATTATGAGTTTTCTTTGGATTATTATTATTAATATTATTATTATTATTATTATTATTATTATTATTATTATTATTATTATTATTATTATTATTATTATTGATTTATTATATATTATTTTTATTTTATTATTATTATTATTAGATTGATGGTAGGTAATCGGAAAGCTATTATTATTATTATCTTGGAAAAACTCTCCATCGCGAGAATGTATATGTTTCTAAGAGATCCACAATAATAATGTTGCGAGTTCGTGTATAATTTAAAACCCCCTTTTTTTTTAAATACACGAACTCGCAACATTTTTTATTATTGTGGACCTCTTAGAAACATTATTATTATTATTATTATTATTATTATTATTATTTTATTATTATTATTATTATTATTATTATTATTATTATTATTATTATAGCTGTATATTTTATTAGGTTTTTACGGCTGTTAGATCTAATATATGTTCATTATGATTACTATTATTGTTGTGATTGGTGTTATTCGTTTGCCCTGTTTATAAACGGCAGTGGGTTTTGCCGGATGCTTTTATTATCGCTATTATTATTGTTATCCTTCGTTTTAGAATGAATGATATGTATACTTGCAATTCTGATAAACATGAAATAGTGTAGAAAAACTTAAAAGCAATTTAAAGGTTCATTTTCATAACATAGCCATAGTTCACTGGAGTACGTCTTATTTAAGGATTTTGATAATTTTTAAGGTTTATGAATGGCTGCATACATATGTATTATATATTTACATATATATTGTATGTTTATATATATGAAATTATATATATATATATATATATATATATACATACATATACAATGTATGTTTATATATATATAATACTATATATATATACATATTATATATATATATATATATATATATCAATGTATGTTTATATATATAATATATATATATATATATATATATATATATATATATATATATATATATATATATATAATCTATATATATATATATATATATATATATATATATATATATATATATATATATGTCTGACCGAGCCTAGGTATGTATAGTATAGAGCTCAAACTTTGGACAGAAACACCAACAGTTAATAGGTCACTTAATGAAAGATACATCACAGAGAACTTGATCGTGTCTTTTCTTTGTATTTCGAAGCCGTTGTGATGTTCGCTATGCGCTAAGGCCTCAATACTTTTAGTTTTTGAGGTTTATGAAGGCGCTGATAAAAAATAATAAACAAAAACACGCAGAACACGAAAGAAATAGTCTTGTTAGTTGAAGATCATGAAAAAGGGAGAGTTTTAATTCGTACCTTCAGTGAATGAAAACCCCAAAGTCCTTGACAAGATATGCAGCCCGGTTGCAAGTATTTTAGTCTCCCCCTATAAGCCTCGTCTGTAGGGGATGGATGCGGGGGGGAGGGGGAGAGATGGGAATAGGGAATTAGAAGTACAAGTGATCTGCAAATGTATGGGGTGGGGGCGGGGGGGGAGGACTGGAAGTTGCGTTGTTATGGGTGAGGGATGGGAGGGGGGGTCTCCTTTGAGCTTCTGGGGTGGGGACGCTAAGAGAAAAAGGATGGGGTAAGAACGGAAGGAACCTTAGACATCAAGAAGGAGGGGAGAAGGAGGAAAATAAGAGAGGAGGAGGAAGAGGGGAGAATAGGGGGGATGAATAAGTGAGAGATGGAAGGGAAAAAAATAGGGAATGCATTGGAAGAGGGGAGTTAATGCAATTTGTGGTGTCGATGAGACAACGTCTTTGTGAAGAACAGCCAATGTCAGGGGGAAATTATTCGAAGGGGGTTCCGAAGGAGGGGAAAACTGGGCGGTAGAAAAAGGAAGGGGGGGAAGGGGGGAAGAAGGGGAGTTGTATGTAGGGCGTTATTTTGGGAGGGGAGAAGAAGAAGAGAAAAAGGGGGGGGGGGGGTTTGTATGCAAGAGAGATGTAGGGACTTTTTACATTTCGGGATTGATGATTGAGTAACACACTGAGGACGCAAAAGAGAGAGAGAGAGAGAGAGAGAGAGAGAGAGAGAGAGAGAGAGAGAGAGAGAGAAGCAGTTAAAGCGAGAACATTTCCCTGAAATGCAATAGAACTCCATAGTTGAGGAAGGCAGTGAAGCGTTAGATTGGTTGTAAGTGATAGCTGGGGAATCACGTCAGTGTCTGCTACACCATCATTCCTCAGACATCAAGATGCGAAGGGATTTTACAGAGGATGAACCCGATCAATATTTTATTTTCCCTTTTTTATTATTTTATTTGTCTGTACTTCTTGGAGGAAAGGTGTTCCTCCTCCTGAGTTTGGGAGACAGAGTTGGTCGTCAGCTAAGAAACAATGCTCTTTTTTTCCTGTCACGTTTTATTTACTTGAATTCATCTCGGGTGTTTTTCGTAGTAGCTTAGAAAAGGGTATTAAGTGGCCGGTCCCATCGGCTTTGCACTAAATTTGAAAAAAACTGCGCTGATATAGCGAAGATACCTGTAATTTTGGTGTATGTATATACTGTATATTCGTGCGTAGTTAGCATCCCGTTTTGACCGTATCAGATTGTAAAGACAATTAAAATTGATCCTTCTAATGTCGTCTATAAGAGCATGATCTTTTGGATTTCGAGTCTGAAAGCAAAAGATGAACGTCTGGAATCTGCTTTATAAGTCTTTTATTTTAATATCAAACATCTGTATTTAGATTTCCTTTCTATTCTACTTGATGACCATCACGAGGATGACTTTGCTGTGGCGGTGTCGAGTGTCAAGTTGTTTGCGAAGTATTCCGTTTGTATGTCTTACTTATGCATTTATTCTGTTTATTGAAGTGCATATACCAATTTCCTTTTGTTCTGTAGATATCTGGTTTGACTTACCAGTATTTGTATTTGAATTCGTTAAGTTTTCCATACTTCTGCGCTCATATTAAAGTTTATACCGATATTCTTAATATTATTATTCTGAACTCACGCTGGTGAGTTAGAACCTTATTTCCCATAGTCTTATCATTTTCCGGAATTGGATTATGTCATTATCGTACTATAACGATAACCTTGTCCACACAAGGTCATTCCTTGGAAGAATTTCGGTACTGGGAGTTCCTTACGGATTGCTCTGGAAGCAAAATGTCTGTGCTGGCATAAAGCCAACTCAGTCAACAACAACAACCCTAAAAAGAAAATCAAGATACCAGCAGTCACAGAGGCCACCGGCAAAAAGGACTCCTCCGACTCTAGTTAGTAGGATCTTCAGTCTCCTTTTGCAAGGCCGAGCATTGTTCGGTCCTACATGCCCTTGTTACAGCCCTTGGAGTCTTTCAGATACTTCAGTCAATGCTTCTGTTATTTTTCTTGGGGGGGAGGGAGAAAGGGAAAGGGGAGGGTTAAGGGGTTGTTGGGAGGGGTAAGAGAGGGTTCGATATCTGAATCCTTTGAAACAAAAATTTTTTATTTTTATTTTGTTATTTGTTTTATCCTGACATTTTTTTTCGTGCGAATGGTTTTGCCAGGATGTTGCGGTCGGTCGGATATGGATTTTCTAAGCCAATAATGCGAAGTCCTTTTTCCGTGGCTCAAATTTCTCTTAATGTATTTTGTGCCCGACGGATGTCGAGGAGTTTGCTGGTAATAGGTGCAGATGGTAATGAGATTACGCTGTAGGCATCAGTGTCGGTTGTATTATAAGAGTAGATGGTGGGTGATCTTCTTATCGTTATAACTATTGGTCTTTTAAATGTCACTGAACCTGTTTTAAGGCCCTTGCAACCTCACCAAATTTATATTCTGGCCATTGTTTAATTGTGTGCAATTTTTCTGTGTTGTGTAATATTTTACTTACTTATATATATATATATATACATACTTTCTTATTATTTAACTTCCTATGGGTGTTTACATACGTTACTGAAAACAATTATAACACCTTTATATTAAAGTGGGCGAATCATTAACATAGCCAAAAATTACGTGCATTAGAAGAAGGTAAAACTGTTAGCAAGTTACTCCATTGCTGACAGACATAAATAGGTCTAAGCCCTAAGTTAATTTGGATCATATCAATTTCCTTAGTGTTTTACAAAACTGTTAAATTTATTTGCATCGGCTAGACATTGAAACATAATAAGCAAATCATATGCTCGGCTCAGATTTTCGTCCTATGGTGTACCTGTCACAAAATTTGAGTGAGGAAAGGTTTAGAAATTAAATATTATTGTTTGCATAATATGTCAAGAAAATCGTTAAAATTCGGAGAGTAATATATGATCGTTTATCTTAGTTTCCCGAACAGATAGTCATCGAAACATTGAGTCAAACCAGATTTTCATTTTCTCTTGAATTTCGAAAAACAGCTTTTCAGCGACACAGTGGTCAAACAGTCTTGCAGGAATTTACCGGATAAAGTTTTGTTTCCAATTTGTCTTGAATCTGTCCGCGGAGCTTCGTAATGCGTCAAATATTTACTTGAAGATGACAATCAAACGTTTCATTTGCCTCAATTATCCTCTCGCATAAGGAATTTTTAGAATAGTTCCAAAATACTTTTATCAGCACGGCGTCTCTTTCTCATTCAAGTGCAAGTATTGCGTTACTTTTCCCATATGATTGGTTATTCGATTGTTAGATACACTGTCCTGTCGCCAGCACGGACCCTTGCCTGGAGGGATTCAGGTCCGAAAGGGAGTAAGAGACATATTTTTGTGATTAACTGAAAATAAGGTCAAGCAGTTTCACTTTTGATTTAGTTCCTCCCCATGACCGGAACACCATCGAAATCATTTCATCAGACCGACATCTTTTAGCGTAGCTTCAACTGTTAAATGGTGGATTATCCTGCATGTTTGTATGCGATAGGATAAAGCCAGTTGGCCAGCGAAGAAAGAAGGGAAAATGTAATTAAGCAGCTGAACAGAGCCCGTAATTGTTGCTGTGTTACTCCCGAATGTCTTTCCTTTCACGTTCTTAGAATCGTCTTCCTTTGTAGATAGAACTTGCTTAACTTCAACATTTTCGGAAACCTGGAAAATATAATTGTAATTCACAAAGAATTCAAGGATATACAACAAAACGGCAAAACTGTTCTATTTTAAATAGGTGAAAGAAAGCAAATATTCTTTTATTCACATTGTAATTTTGTTCTCTTGTGATCACCATAGACTTTGATTGTGACTTGTATTTTCCATAATCTGACTAAACACTCAATTATGTTTATTTCGTTGTGTGTGTGAGTATAAGTTCGGCGCCGTTTAAGTTATTCGGTCATTGCCAAAGTTGATTTGTTAAAGTACCTGGCGCTGCAGCAACTAGAAACATGCGTTCCTCTTTCGGAGGAAGGGAAATAGAAATAGCAATACGAATTACACTACTATAAGTTCGGTTGTGATGTTTTCATATAATTGCCCCTGCTACATCTTGAGGCTTTATATTTTCAATTATTGGTTACTTTTAAGCGAAAGTCTAACGTTACGAAATGTTGGGAGGTTATACCATTTGCCAAGCGTCATTTTATATAGCCGTCAGGCATTATTCGTGTCCATTAAAAAAAAATCGGTGCCAAAGGCATCCCTCAGATCCTCTTGGTCGCCGCTTTCTTCTATGTTCCCCACGGAAAACCCGCCTTGCGTTTAATCAGAAGACATGGGAAGTACCGTATTTGAATTTGATACCAAGTACTTCTTCTCTTAGAGGAACTAATCCATTTCTTCCTTTTGGGCTTAGATTTACTTTTCCCGTTCTTTTTTCTCATAGGACTGAATCATGGCGTCAAGGTTCCCCATTTCCTATAGTTTCCTTTATTTGCGTCATTTGTTAAATTTGTGTAAAGGTTCAGATGTGGTTTACTTTACACGTCACTTGATTCATAGTAAACTAGTGCCATCTCAGAAGTGACTTGGTTGCGATTATCGGCGACAGTTTTCAGCTTTGAAAAAGGCTGCTTTCTTTTCGTAGTACGTTGCTATCTTTTCAACGTACACCACCAAATGTCTGTGAATGGGTAATATGCTAACTGCAAAAAGTGAGGATTAAGATAGTAAAAAAAACACAAGTTCACAGCAAGTTTACTGCCGCATTGGGCTAACTTTATTTTGACGAGTAGGCCAAATTTTTTCGTTTCATTAACCAGGTATAGGTTATATATGTAATGATAAGTATTTTCTAATCTAATATCCTTCCTATATCGGACTTCTTGGGTCATTTCTTGATGTCAGCCGCAAATCTCGTGAAGCATTCTTACCGCTAGGTAGATGGTACTCACAGTCCTTTAGAATTTGGTGTCAGGAACTTACCTGGTTTATCCTTGCGCGCTATAGTAGAGGTTGCGATATTGAATACCCTATTCTACAGTGTACCTTGTGGAACGTTATCTCCAGCGCTACAACAATACACTCCGTACGCATCACTTTGCAATCGCCGCTACAACCGGTCGAACTCATGAATGAAAAACGGCAAATGTCTTGTTACTCTTAAATGTTGATTCAATAATCGTTAAATGGCGATGATCAAAATATTTGAATGCCCGATGGTGTTTAAGATCAACCTAATGACAGTCTTGAGTGTTTCTAGTTGTCGTGAGAAAAATGAAAGCAAGAATACCTGTTTCCGATATTTCTTTCCTCGGCCATAGTTTCCTTTTATTCTTAAAAGGACATGTACAAATTACCTATTTATTCTTGTAAGAGCGTGTCCAAATGAACTTGAATCTCTACCTTCTTTGCCATTCAGAATCTTTCCTGTCTTAATTAACCTACGACAGAAGTCAAATTTCACCGAATATTAGTTCTTGGGTGGTGCCAGATATGGAGGGAAGTTGTGGATGTTAACAAGTGAATTCTATGCATTTGTCGTGTGTTTGTGCAAGTGTTTTAAGTATTGATGCAGATGAGTGAGTGGGTGGATATTGGAAGAGTTGCTAGAAAAATATGGAGACGGTTCTATTTGTTACTTATTTGTTATTAAACTTAGGTATTGATTGAAACACATGACTTCGAAATGTAAAATTATTAGGCATTAAGAGATGATGATAAAAATACGAAGCCATCGTATTCAGATTTTTGAGCCGTTTTTCCCATGCATGTTGGATATCTCACTATTTATTCTGTCAGAATTTAGCATTGAATACCGAGGAACCTCAAGACGACGCCCCGCTGTCGAAAATGATTTAATTAAAAGTTACGTAACGCTATAAGAAAGAAAATCCGTATCAGCCATTTTTTAAATGTTAAGATTTCCATGCATGAGAAAGAATGCCGTTATAGAATTTTTTCTGTGTTTTTTTTATTGTAATTGCCCAGCTAAATTTTTGAACTTTTGTTCCTCGCCGTTTCTTGTGCATGACGTAACGAACGATTGTTCAATCAGTCATCCGATTTCGGATTTGTTACACTACTGCTTAATACTTCCGTTCTTTGTGTACCCTTTCTGATAATAACCGGACTCAGTTGAAGTAGTTTCCGTCTTCCCGCTTTCCTCTGCTTAAATAAGAAATAGCAACGGCGAGACACAGACTTTTCAGTTAATCATCCGCGTGTTTGTGCGCGCGTCACGCTGATGCCTTGTTCATGAAAGTTGCAGAGGGCGTTGTATTGGGTCCCCGGCAGCGGGCGGTCGGCATCGAAATCCGAACGATCGGAGACTTGGTTTGGTGGCATGGCTGCGGTAGCGCTTTCCCGTCGTCTGCCACGGAAGGCGAGTGAACTCCTCCTAAGTGGGTTAGCTGATGAGCATTATGATTTTTCGTGCTGTTATGATTCTGGAAACGGTGCTTGTGTGCTGCGCAGTCGCCAGCAGACCGGCAGACAGTTCTGAAGACCTAATACGCGTCGTTACGGAAGCTTTCACACCTGAATTTGTTTCCCCATGGTCTCTTTTCGCTGCTACGAGAGTGGTCATTCCTTTTGTCTTTCTTGTCGAAATGTCTACATTCTCAGGAAAATTTTTGGATAGTGGTAATGACTTATTATTTTTTTTACGATACAGGGACATTTACTATCCTGCACATATAACTAACCAAATCGTAGGTTATAGGTTACAGCTACGTATGCACATATTAAATACTAACCAAATTCGTATAGATTACCAGCTACGTATGCACATATTAAATAGACTTTTATATGTTTTACAAGTTCCTACGTTTGAGAATTTAAATCTGCTTGATATTAGAGTTAGACTTCTAATATCACTCCTTGTTACGTAAGATTTTTCTAAAGCTTGCAACCTACTTCCTTTAAACTGAAAAATCTTAAGATTATCCTTCTCAGTATGAAGTTTAAAGAAGAAAATGAGAATGAATTAAAACGCGAATGTGTTAGCCCGTTGGTTTACAACTTCAGAAGATTGCAAAGCCAAATTCCTCAAAATAAGCGACCTGATCATTTGTTTTATATTTGATTACCAGCTTTTATTATTGAAATCTTTCTCTATGTGCGCGTTCAATTCTGATGTGAGGTGTGTGGAAGATTTGACGAAAGGGGCTCAACGTTTCATCCGTTAATTACAGATATATATATCAATAGTGTATCTCTCTCTCTCCCTATATATATAATATATATATATATATATATATATATATATATATATATATATATATACTATATATATATGTGTGTGTGTGTGTGTGTGTGTGTGTGTGTGTGTGTCAAGTATAAAAGGCCCATTAAAACACTCTGGTTTAAAGCTAGGGACGTTTTAATGAGCCTTTTATACTTGAGACGTATCCTGTTTTCAACGGAAATGAATTTATTTACACTAATTATATACTTTGTGTTATATATTATATATATAATATATATATATATATAATATAATAATATATACTTTGTATATATATATATATATATAATATATAATATATAATATATTACTTTGTATATATATATATATATATATATATTATATATATATATATATATATACAAAGTAAATATATATATATATATATTATTTATTTATATATATCATATATATATATATCGTATATATATTATATTATATAATAAATATATATATATATATATATATATATATATATAGATAGCATAGAGAGAGAGAGAGAGAGAGAGAGAGAGAGAGAGAGAGAGAGAGAGAGAGAGAGAGAGAAAGCACTGTCTATCGATAATAAGTGTCATCTGACCACGGTGAAATGAAGATAATTCTAATAAGTTCCTCATGGTTAGCCTCGAAGCACTTACTTATTTTCCTTTATTGCGAACTGACAGCAGCCAAGACAATGGAAGGTCATAAGAGATGACGGATGGTGTCCTCTGCATTCGCTGATATATTTCAGTTCGTTTGACGTTTTCTCTATCGCCAAGTTTTTTTTTTTTTTTTTTTCATAACTTAAATGGTCGACGACTGGCTTTATCCTGTCTTACTTGCTGTAGGCAGGCTGGATTTGTATCTGTTCAGTATGTTGCTTTCTTGTCATGAAGAAGGTTATCTTATCGTCATTGTGATTCCATCTTACAATGCCTCGATTTTTCTAATGAAAATGAAGGTTGTTTTGTTAATCAGGGTTTAGTTTATCCTTCACATATTGCGCTTTTTTATCTTTTTGTCATTTATAATATTTTAAATGGCGTTTCTTCACCAATTAAGCCACCTTATTGTCAGAACAGGCTTCCTTAATGCAGTTTTGACATGAACTACACCTACATTCCCTGTGAGGTTTTTTGATACATCATTTCAGCTCTGAAATTCTGGTATTATCGTACAGAAGTGTAACGAGCACTCGGTGGCCTTCCTGTCGTAGCGGTTGCTGTTTTCCGAGTGGTGAAATTATTGAAAATTGACTGGGAATCCAAGTCATAATTTATCTTTTAATGGAGGAAATTGCATGAGAAAGCGCCCATCGATTCGTCATTATGTTATTGCCTGATGCCGAGTCTTAAGTAAGGTCACTCGGGGATTTTGAAATGTATTTCATACCTAGATGTAGTTTATTTGTAAAAGAAAAATATTCCAGAGTGGTTCAAATGTTCTTTGCAACTTGATCTGCCTAATTCCTAGAGCGGACTTCTTCGACAGATTTCAGTGTTTTGTTATAAAAATTCATATCGGTTTGGAGATATTACCGATTAATTCTAGTGTACTTTCCATCAAGACTGGCTTGATTCATGAGGAAATGTTCCTGAGTATTTTGTCCTTACATCAGGAGAACTTTGAATCATCAGAAAATATTTTCGAGTATTCCAGAATATTCTGAATGCACTTCCAGTCAAACTGAAGATGATTCATGAGAAATTATCCTCGAGAATCTTAAAGTAATTATCATAATAATTGACTCATGGATAACTATTCTCATGAGTTTTTAAAAAGTATTTTGTACACTGGTCAGGTCCGATTCTAGAATATTTCCTTGAGTATTTTGGATGTAGGTGACAATGCGATTGTATTTATACACAGCAAAAACTGACTACCTAGAACTTAGTGTATGACGAATGCCTCCACTGAAAGATATTTAGAACTGCCGTTCAATTTTCATGTTACATGAATTTTTATTCGCGAATATAGAGAATGGGCGTTAGTGATATTTCACTGCATAGCCGAAATAACTGCATTATTGATAGGCTTCTCTAAAATTCAGGATATTGCAAACTTGTCCTGCGACATCACGTTGTGTTTTCGTCGGCCACAAGACCTCGTTCACAAAAAGGTCGGTCTTTCGGCCCAAAAATCTGGATGATGCCTGCCAGCATTTATGTTCCATTTCGGGTAATCCAGATCAAAGGTAAACACCTTTCAGATTTTTCATTTGTTTACCAAATTAAGATTCGAGCCCAACCGCTGACATTAGCCAAAGCCATACTCAAAACCGATTTTCGTATCTGCAAACCGGAATTGGCAGAGAGAAGGAATCCCTTTACCTCCCTTCCCTTCCCCCCATTCCCCTTCCCCATTCCTCCCTCCCCTCCCCCCTCCCCCCTCCCTACATCCCTTTCCAACTCTCCCTCCCTCACAACAATCGATGGTCAGTAACCTTTTGGATACAAAGTATTATGTAATGTGATTGGCAGGGAAGGTCCCACTTATCAAATCAATTGCTGCTATTTATTCATAGTTTGAAAATCGTAGATTGGCTTGATATATATATGTATATAATATATATATTATATATATATATATATAATATATATATATATATATATATAT
Source organism: Macrobrachium nipponense (assembly GCF_015104395.2). Lineage (NCBI taxonomy): Eukaryota > Metazoa > Arthropoda > Malacostraca > Decapoda > Palaemonidae > Macrobrachium > Macrobrachium nipponense. The sequence continues at coordinate 23,440,138 of NC_087215.1, read as the reverse complement.
GTATTTGTTACTGTGTACATGTGTATTTGCACATTTTTTGCATACAATTTCAAACAGGCTTATTAACAGAGTACTCTTAACTAGTCCAAACCTGAAGGAAACTGGTAAAAGTGAAAGAGAGAGAGAGAGAGAGAGATGAGAGAGAGAGAGAGAGAGAGAGAGAGAGAGAGAGAGAGCATGAAGGTTTACAAACAAAAAGTTATCATATCTTGTTTAGATGTGAATAGTAAATATCCGTAGGGCCAGATCGCCAAAATTCACCCTGAAGACAGATTTCTTTCAGATGTGCGTCAGTGTCCTGGTTTAGAACAATGCTTAAGATTTTGAAATACGTAATTTAGTTCGTCATTGGATGAATGCGCATATACTTTTGAGGTTGTATCTGTATTAAGCTGCTGCGGTAATTCACTTCTGTATGAGGGTATATTTTTTTTAGGAAAAAGGATGCATAACAATCATATTTATTTTCTAATACTAAGCGAAACAATCTACAGTATCACTTTTTTTATACTTTTGAGTAAGAGGTAATATGTAACCGTCATACAAGTCAGATGTTCATATCTGCATAACGACGTTTTCGATATAGGTTGCGCGGTAGGCTATATATATCTGGTTCATAGCGTTTTTGTTATATAAAAGATAATACACTTTACAGTTCTCCAATTGGAAATTAGATAAGAGGAACGGCGTTCTGACTTCCTTATGGTGACTCATGCAATTTCTTTTTTTTTTCTTTCTTTTTATTGAGAATAGGATTGGCAGTTGCGATTTGGAAATTTGTGACTTTTAAAAGCTATCATTACAATTATCATTTATTTTTTTTAAGGTTACTTACGAGTGGTTCCTCTATCTTGATGTTTCTGATTCGAAAATGGACATGCAGCGATAACATGTAATTTTATCATGTGTTTATCTCTATTGTTTTTCGCATTCTTACTCATTTTGACTTTGTCGTGTTGTGCAGCTGTTGCGGTGTTCCGAGTTGACAGAGTTCATATCCTCGTAGCATTTGAGGTGTTTCGATTAACATAATTTATTATTGTGTACTACTATTGATATTTCCATTATCAAAAATGTGCGGGTACTCACATGGAACAAGCTGACGAGGGCAATGCCCTACTAGGCAAACCTCAATAGCACATGTGTCATAGAGAGAGAGAGAGGGAGAGAGAGAGAGAGAATTACAGAAAGTAAGAACTTGACAGATATATTTATACGTAAAGGAAAAAGTCCTATAAACAGATCAGTCTCGTATATCTTAGAGTCTCTTTGGTTGCATTTTTGTTTCCTTTATAACAAACTATACAATAATCTCTCTCGACTCCTAATTGGAAGATGCATCGTCAATTCCGTGTGCTCCTTTTGTCTGACATATTAATTTACTTAGCTCTCGGCGATTCTTCATTGTAGGACACACCATATCTGTATTCTGGGGCAAGTTATTTTTTCATACTTCATACAGAAACACACTGTGATTGCGATCTCAGAAGACTTATTGGAACTGCTAGTATGGATGTTTATCAATATGAACTTCCATTATCAAGGTGGCCATACTCATCTATTTTCCCTCGAAAAGTGTGAGTCATTTGATGAGGAAATGTCTCACACTTGGGGAACTTAGACTGCATGGCTAAGATTCTCGTGTATTATGCTGACTGCGGCATGGGTTCATTCATTCATTCATTCATTTAGGGAATATTTCAAAATATATATATATTTTTTCTTTAAATTTGTGGTCCTAAATGTGAAAAATTACGACTTTGTAACTGACATTCTATTGACATAACTGACCACCGAGTTACAATATCAGCCTCCTTGATTGCTATGTAAGGAAGAGCAAGCAGTGCTTGAGGTCTGTTGAATGCAAAACCGGTGGAAAAACATTGAACAACACAGAAAAGCGTCCCTTATCAGACGGTTATCGGTGACGATAAGATAAAGTTCTTGCCTGCATTGGGCGATTGCAATTGAACTGTCTGCACTCATTCTTTGCAGTGCTTCGTCAGTCTCAGTTTGATAGAGGTTTTTTTTTATACGCGGGTGGTTTTTGTAGGGAGCGCTCTTATTATTCCAGTAAGTCCCGAACGTTTCTTATCAGCGCTTATTGTGTTGGATTTGGCGAAAGGTCGTTGATCCTTATCTCTTTTTTTTATGGGTCTTTTTTTTTGTCCATCGTTTTGTAAATGCTTGAGCTCGAAATGTAGGGTTTAAGTTTTTTTAGCGGTTATGCTTATCTGTTCGAACACGGCATTTTAGCATTATCTTTATTTATTATTTTTTTTTTATCTTAAATGATTTTGGATTTTAGTTTCAGTTTTTTTTTGTCGTATGAATTAGTGTTGCATACCATTTTGAAACCCTAACTTTCTTTGTAAAATTTTGACTGAAATTTTCTATTTCATGTGGTGCCATGTGGCAATGTATTATTTCTTTTAACACCAATATTGGCCTTATTTATACATCTAAAATTTGAGTTGTCAGTTTTGCAGTGTTTTTATTGTGTTTAGTGGTGATGCTTAGCTCTTGGGGAAAAAGGCCGGTTTGCTCTTATTGAAGCCTTTGTTACTTAGTCGTATCAAAACAGAACAAACGAAATCAGCTTTTTTTTATGACTTTTGAAGTCATTACCATCATAATAAACATACACATTCGTTGCCTGTTTGTGTTTTTGTTTTTCACTATTTATATGTAAGCCAATATTTGTGTATTTGCATGTATATATATATATATATATATATATTACACACACACACACACACACACACACACATATATATGTATATATATATATATATATATATTTATATATATATATATATATATATATATATATATATATATATCTGATATATATATATATATATATATATACACGCCGGACAGAATCGACTAAATATTACAATGTAGTTTTATCAGAATGTATTACATTTTTTAAAGTTGTAAAAAAACTTACATTATGATTAGATAATTACATTTTTGGGAACGTCTGTATAAATATAGGTGTTCATACAAACAGTTGGAAAGTCCATGGTGTGTAAAAGGAACGTAAAGAACTATGTATGGAAGGATATTTGTAAAATGTTGCTCAAGGTTATCAGAGCGCTTTCAGAAATGTGCACCGTATGCATGATGTTAAGAGTAATGCATTTTATCACACAGGTGTTGGTAATGCATGTTTGAGGATCAGGAATAAACTCGGTCTCGCTCACCCTCGCATATATGAACACAAACATAGGTAGGCGCTCACAGGTTATGGAAGCTTGAAAGTAATTGATTCGTTATCCAAGACAGATTAGGTTTGATATTACTTTCTCGAAAGGCTTGATAGCGCCTCGAGTAGGTTCAATGCCCATGGTGTGCAGTCATATTAAAGAGGGCACCTCTGCCAATAATCCAGCAGCTAATTTACCTTCCTTACTTTCCTTGCCTGTGAACATTTTCTCATTGAATTGCCTTTGCCATCGGACTCCACAACAGTATGAAATTAATCTATCATAAAGGAAGACTGCAAGAAGGAAACAGGTTGAAAAGTGTTAAGGTAAATTATATAAGACCGTGAATGAATCCTGTTTTTGCATTTCTACACAATACAGCATGCAGCTGTAGTTGTGTTTTTAGTCATCTTATCACGCAACGAGTAGCACGATAGCAATATTTTTTTTTTTTTTTTTTTTGTGAAGGGGAATAGAACAAGAATCCCCGCGTGCTCACGCTGCAAAATTTAATGCATTATATCAGCGCATGTAATGATTCAATATTATAAAGTGTCTAGCATTGATGGCTGGAATCGCCATTATGAATATTGGCATCAAAATCACTCGTATGTTCGCCAGTCTGCCTGTGTATGAACGCGTTACTTTACACCTCACACCCCCTCCTACCCCCTTCAAAAAAAAAAAAAAAAAAAAAAAAAAAAAAAAAAAAAAAAAAAACTTTGCGATAATAATCATAAACGTCAATAGATTTAATTGTCCTAAATGCATTTGTGTATTTGAATAGAAAAAAAAGCGAGTGCATTACCCATTTTCAGAAATTAATGGAATGTGGAGAGGTGGGGTGAAGCTCAGGTCCTTTTATCGACATAATCTTTTATCGTGTCTGAATGTGGCGAATGTTCTGCCCATATTATACGTCTTTGTTTTTTATGTATATGTGTATATATTTATGGGAGGAATTTTTTTTGTTAGAGTGTACTTTCAGGTAGAAAAATATGGGGTGTTGGGAATGATATGCAGTTTTGAACAGCTGACTAAATTTCCTTTCTTATTGTTGCCTGTTTTCATATTTTCTTAAATTTTTGGCATCATTGTTTCACTTTTTACTTTACCTTTTTATGCTTTTGAAAGGTTTACTCTTTTTAGATATATATATATATATATATATTATATATATATATATGTGTGTGTGTGTGTGTGTGTGTATATATATATATATATATATATATATATATATATATATATATATATATAGATGAGATAGATATAGATATATATATATAGATATATATATATATATATATGATAAAATAGATAATATCTTTTTGTGATATATATTTTACCAGTAATTGTATTATATACGTTTTTATTCCCATAAGTATTATACCTCTTAATTCTTATATTTAAATATTTTACCAATAAATACTGAAGTTCACTTGCAGTGTATTTTTACACTTCCCAGTAGCAAAATAAAAAAGTAAGAAAAGAAATTGTCAGAAACACGCTCTTCTAAACAATTGGCCCTCTGGTTTATTTTAATCCCCTTGAACAGATCCCCGTTACACTGAGTTTATCCCGCTGCAGCAATAGCGTATAGATTACCACCAACCATTAGCAGCGTTATAGCAGGCATTTGCGCTTTAGCAGATTTTTAGCGAGCCTTTTTTCACAAATCTTTCTGGTGAGGGTTCCCCTTCATTCTTGCCCTTTAACTAAAGCCTAATTTAGAAGAAAAAAAAAACGAAAACCTAGGATGGGTCTGATGCTTTGGCTATGTCTGAAAACAACTTGGTGGGCGGGTAGGGTGTTGTAATTCGCTTTTTTGGAATTCATTTCATATACTTTCTAAAGAAAATATATGAAATAAATGGTTCTCTTAGTTCTTTTGATGTTTATCAAGCACTGGGTATAGTACATTCAAAACGAATAAGACTTTGTTATCAAGTTTATTTCTTCAGCCCTTTGGAAATCTTGGTAAATTGTTCTTTTATGGGAGATGGTGTCATTACGCACTTACATAATGGGTAATACTTTCATGCAGTACATAGTATACCGACATTTGTCTATCTCTCTATCTTTCTATCTATCCATCTACCTGTGTGCACCAGAAGAGTTGGAAAATAGCTGGAAATGAGTTAATATTTGTGTGAGATAAAACATAGGAAAGACATGAGTTGGGCAATTGCACTGAAGACCTTTGCGACACGTATCATTAGAGGCGATATTATATATATATATATATTTTTTATATATATATATATATATATATATATATATATATATATATTTATATACATATATGTACTATATATACATATGGAACACATAATTATATATGTATACATATCCTTCCGACATTTATGGAGGAACACTGAAGAGAACGACGCCTGCTTGCGAACGGTATGTTTATTCATCATTTTATTAACATAATCATTTGCAACTTTCTTTTTGCCGTGGAAGCGTCTCTGCAATCAGCAACTCTTTCTGGCGCGGGACGCAGCATTTGAACTTAGAAAAAGAAGCAGTAATTAACAAGGCGACTCATCAATACTTTGATAATGTGTCACAAAAGTTTTCACTGACGTGTCGAAATTCATTAGTTGAGCGAAATTAATAAATTCATTTACAAAATTAACTAACAAAAGGCCAATTTGTGTACGACACGGAGCGATCAGGTTAGTTTTCCCCCATAATGCTCCGGTTGTTAAATTAACGCGTGATTTTAACGTCAGAATATTTTGTTTTTCTGATAATAAATTCACACTGAATATGAGAAGCAGAATCAGAAGTAGGAGCCGGAGGGAAGCGGGGACAGGGAATTCGGAGGCTGTGTTTGTTATGTTACACATGATTCCACCCCGAGTGGTGGAGAGAGAGAGAGAGAGAGAGAGAGAGAGACAGGAAGGATGCTGTTTTAGGACGGTGCCATTTTCCTCATTCTGTTTTTGTCATTTCCAGCGCCTGCTGGAATGGAGTCACGGTTAAAAATAGGTTTTCCGAGGTGTGAATGCGCATCGGAGTTCGTACGCGCTCGCGCATATACAAACAATGCCACATTCACACCCACCCACACACACGCATATATATATATACTATATATATATATATATATATATATATATATATATAATATATAAGATATAATAAGTATATATAAGTCAGTACACAAATATACGCAGCTAATTACATTCCAAGATACTGTATATATATATATATATATATATATATCTATATATATATATATATATATATATATATATATATATATATATATATCCTTTTAGTAATGTCTACACAGGTGTTCATCTTAATTAAGCTATCGTTTTCATGACATTTCACATGTCGGCGTTTTACACCTTATCAGCGCACAGCTGACAATGCCTCAGAATTGGTTCATCACCCGCAGGTTGTCCGAACATTGGCTTCACTGGAAAGACGTCTCCACGTCAGTTTATATTCCGTCATACGTCGGCAATTTTATGTTATTTCTCGCCTGCCCGCTCACGAATCGACCCACCTGTGAATGGGGTTGGGGGGCGGGGTGCGCCTTTTGTCCAGGGAAGGAAGGGGATGGGGCTAGCAACTTCATTCCCAAAATGTTTTGTGAGAACTGGAAGGATTTACTCATTGGTGTCACTCAGTTTGAAATTGTGATATATGTGTGTATATATATATATATATATATATATATATATATATATCTATGTATATATATATATATATATATATAATAATATAATATATATATAATTATATATATGTATATATATATTATATATATATATATATATATATATATATACTATATTTATATATGTATAGTATATATATACATATACACGCGCGCGCTCATAAACACGGTACTCGCAGATGTGCATGTTCTGTACATACATATGTGCATACGAGTATATGTGTGCATTGTAGACGGTAGATATTGCATAGGAAGGGTGTCTTAATCTTTTAGAATGACTCCAAACGTAAAAAGTCCAGTAAAAATTGAATTGTAAAGGCAGAGAAGATATATTTCTTACTCAAACAGAATACTTCATCAGAGGTGTTTGGTTTGAACTAGAAATGAAAAGACCCTTTCTTTCCCATTTTTACTCGGGATTTTTGTAAGCCTTTTTACTGTCCGCGCACTGACACATGAACACATGCATACGTACATATACAGACACACACATATGTATATATATACACGCATTATCTATATATATATATATTGTATAAATTGCGTGTAAATGCGTGACGTAATAGAAAAACGCTTGTGTATGTGTATATATAATGCGTGCCTTTTTTCGCGTAGAACTAGGAAAAGCATCTTTGTTCTCTTATACAATCAAGATTTGTGTCTTATGACAAAAGCAATAATGGTATTGGCTTATGGTAAACATTTTCCAGCAACAAGGCTGGAGTCGGCGCGGAGTGCCGCTCGAAATCTCCAACACACACACACACACACACACACACACACACACACACACACACACACACACACTCTCCATGACCGGATTCAGTTTCTGAATAAATTAAATTTAGAACATTGCATGTTTGCGTATCTTGAACCTTCTAAGACATAGTTATAATATATTATATATATATATATATGCAATATATATATGTATATAATATATATATATATATATGAATATATATAATATTTAATATATATATATATATATATATATATATCTATATATATTATATATATATGATACAACGCATATTGTAATAGCGGACTGTTAAATTATTTTTCTGTAATAGACCCTTAGCAGAACAGTTTCGTATTGACGAATTTCTTTCAGTAATAACTTTCATCATTTTCCTGAAGAGAGCTTGTTCTTGTTCTTGTGTTTGTGTTTGTCCTCATCCATCCGGAGCCCTTTTCCTTGGGAGGGCAGATCACCTTTGAACTCTGGCGAAAGGTTGCGCTCAGATATATTTGGTAATTTTCTCTTTCACTTGTGATGGCTGAGGGAAGATAAAAAGATGTCCTGCTAATAAAGCTCATTAACTTACCTTAGGTATATATAATGAGGGAACCAAGAATACGCTTGTGAAGTTTGATAATCTGTGGGTTTTTTATTTACAAGACAAATTGATCTCGTACCTGGGATTATGATCAGTGGATTAATTATGCAGGTAATTCCTCTCTCTTCTCTCTCTTCTCTCTCCCTCATTAGGAGGAACAGTTTAAAATATAAACAGAAGTATCAGCCAGGCCCTCCCCTCCCCTCCCCTCCTGCACCCTCCCCCAACTAATGACCAACTCGCCCTCGAACTCAGGTTTCCTGGGCTTTCGGAGGCGAATTCCTCGAGTCTTGATTGGCTGATAATGGAACGAGAGGTGACCTGATTGGCTAATTGTGAATGTCTCCGAAAGGTTCGGTGGCGGGAAGGGCCGCGTCCAAGTCGGGGCTAACTTTTAATGTTTGACTTGTGCATACACTTTATTTTCTGTTGACACAGACTTCGAGTTTCTTTTTTTTTTTATATTCGCCTCTCCCCGCCGTCGTTTAAAAAAAAAAACTGAGCTCGGACGAGATGGGGAAATATACAATTCTAGTGTCCTACTGGTTATGTACACACAAACTGCCTTGTGTTTCATCATGTATGTATGTGTTTGTTTGAGGAGGTTGTTCTCTCTCTCTCTCTCTCTCTCTCTCTCTTGTGTGCATGCGTTTGTGCCTGTGCCTCACGCTGTCTCTTTCTCTATTCGTAAGTGTGTATGTCTGTGTGATGTCAGTTTAGTTAAGTTGTCTGTCTTTATGTTGAAATGCTTCTTTATACGAATATTTCCAATTTCCTTTAACTACCTTTGTGTTTATGTTTACATTTGTTTTGCATGCTTGCGCTTGTGTACAAAAAGAAGTTTATATCCTTGTATGTGCTTTCAGTTCTTGTAAAAATCTCTCTCTCTCTCTCTCTCTCTCTCTCTCTCTCTCTCTCATGTTACGTCGTCGGGTTAGGCGGAAGTGTAGAGAGAGAGAGAGAGAGAGAGAGAGAGAGAGAGAGAGAGAGAGCTTGACTCTGTCCCAGCCGGGGCTTTTGGAAGGGAAGGGATTATGAGTTGGGTAAATAAAAGATGCACAGAGGTAATATATTCACGAATTTGTTTTGACCTGTCTTTGTTTTACCTATTTGAGTTGAACGGAGGAGTAACGGCGCTTATTTACAATCTATTTTGTATTTGCGGAATACTATCTATTGTGTGCGATTCCTCTGTTTTTGTAGAGGTCCAGGTGCGAAATTATGCGTATATATTCCAGCTGATATAAAATTGACGTATTCATTGACTTAGTCATCATATATATATAAGCTCGTATTTGTGTGTATGTATGTATGCATGTAAGATGTATGAGATTTCTTTAGTAAAGTCACCCTGACCCCTCTTTTATTTATTTATTTATTTTTTTTTTTTTTTTTAATCCCTGAAAAATGTATGGCGCGCGAGAATGCGTTGCCATAGATTCTCGGAAGCTTATAGGAACTTAATTTGTGACTTGAAAGTGAAAGGAGGAGCCTCTTGTTGTAGGCTACTCATTCTCTTGCTCCTAAATTAATTTTGTGCTTGCTCATTAATTACCCATAGTGTGGGTCTTGTAAGCGAAGCTTCCATTGTTGAACAGGGGGAAGGTATGAATTAGATGAGAGAGAGAGAGAGAGAGAGAGAGAGAGAGAGAGAGAGAGAGAGAGAGAGAGTTCTTCTATACACGCTTATGAAATCAGTATTATAAGCTCTATAGTTATTAAGCTATGGTTTTGTAGCCAAATCAAGCTTTCTAGATCTGGAGCAACAATGTAACACTCAAACTTAGAAAACATTGCTAGAGAGAGAGAGAGAGAGAGAGAGAGAGAGAGAGAGAGAGAGAGAGAGAGAGAGAATGTCTCTAATGAGAGAGCGTTGACGGAAGAGTTAGTTCGGGGAACGGGAGAGAAAAAGAAAGAAAGAAAGCAAAAAAGAAAGACGACTCGCAACAGTACACAAACAGCGTCATCATCACCGCATCATTTAATGAAGTCTTGGGGACTTCATTAACCGTTTGCGTGCGTGCGTTCGTTTGTCCGCTTGCACCGGCCTTGTATGATTGTCCGTTGACGAGGGAAATAAAAGAAAAGGACGGAAAATAATCTATCGAATTTTCCTTTGATTTGCTTTAAGCACCGTTGCTACTTATTGTGTTGATAAAGAGGATTTTTCGCTTTTTTCTTTTTTTTTTTTTTTTTTTTTTTTTCTCCGTTCTTAAGGTTTGGCGGGTCCCAGGTGCGACGCGCGACTCGTATTTTTAATGTACATTGTTGCTTTATGCCAACAGAAGCTAACTCTCTCTCTCTCTCTCTCTCTCTCTCTCTCTCTCTCTCTCTCTCTCTCCGCTTTATACACATCGTCGGAGATGGGTGCCTCTAGGGGTATGTATATGGCAATGTCTTTTGATGTTTTCCAGTCGTATTGATGTAAACTGTCTCGTAGTGAATATATTTATTTGACATGCAATTACATATAAAACAATGCATTAAATATAGGTTCAGTTTAGGTTTCAGATGGCAATTAAGCCTTACATAGAAGAAATGGCTGGTCCAAGAATTAGTGATTTTTACCAGAGATAAATGTATATACAGGTTTCAGTGCCGTGATATAATAACAAATTTCAGAAAAAAGAAACTAAGTGGGAACATTTTCCATTATTTGGGATGACGACCCAACCTTTATCTGAAAGTAAAATGTTTCAAAAAAATTCGTATTAGAAAACCAGAATGGAAAATTATACTTGAACCAAAAGCGTTAACTGCATTTGGTCTTCAAAGTTGGTTTGCAAATTGCAGTAAGTTGCATTTGTGTGCTGTGATGGATTCTTATAAGATTTTAAGTTTTTCAGCTAAGTCAGAGTTAGAAGGTGTATATTTTGATAATGCTTTCCAGCGATGTTCTGACACTTCCTGGAAAATACCAGGAATGATTAAAAAAAATAAAATTCTGTATCCGTCATCACGCAGAAATTGTTCGCCCGAACCCTTCCCAACGGAGTGTGTAGGAAACGGAACTTCTTCCGTATGTCAGTCCGTTTCTTTAAATCTAGTTCCTTCGCCAACATATTTGTTTAAATAAATCCCTTCATATGTTGCGGGGAAACCATCAGATTTATTCGTCTCGAATGACTGATAAAATCCCTTTTGAAAACAATAGTCAAACAACATATTTCACAATACTCTCTCTCTCTCTCTCTCTCTCTCTCTCTCTCTCTCTCTCTCTCTCTCTCTCTCTCTCTCTGGCAGTAATTAATGTCCGAAGTTAGAATTACTTAGAATTCCTTTCCCTGGCGAGTTCTCGGAACAGCGCAACCCGGTCTAGAAAGGGATCCATGAGAATTTAAAAAAAATAATAATAATAATAAAAAAGAGAAGAGGAAAACGAAGACTTCATTTAATGAGATTGATTAGTAAATGCAAGTGGGTGTCCTGCGAATCCTAAAGAGGAATCCTTGCGGGGGGTGGGGGGGAGGGGTAAGTCGACACTTATATCCTCAACCCTCCCACCCCACACACTCCTTCCCTCTCTCATCCCCTTGGCCAATCTTCCCCAGGCCTTCTCTCCTAAATTATCTCATTCCCCCCTTTCCCCTCCTCTCATCCCAGGTCCCTTTTCTCTACCCCTCCTCAGGTCCTTCCAAATCCATGTCCCCCTCCTCCTTTCCCTCCCTCTCAATTCCTCCTCAAAGGTTGCAATTCCTCCTCCTCGGTACCCCCTTAGGTCGTCCTTGAAAGCAGTATCATTGTCCTCTCTCTCTCTCTCTCTCTCTCTCTCTCTCTTCTATCTGATTCTTTTAACATTCAAACATTCAATGCGGCCACTTTACTTTCTGGGGGTGATTCATTACTCCCCAGTAGAACAGTATCAAAATTCAATTAAATAAACGTCACCCGTATAATTACCGTTGCTAATGAATGAGCCCCTCCCACCCCCCTCGTCTATAACAGTGTAATGGGTTATAATTATGAGGGTTTTTTTTCCCCTGTTTCATCTTTTGAATTAGCGCAGTGTCATATGCAACACTCGAAACTTAATGGTAAATAGTAAGCAAATCAATTATATACGTAAAGATACACACACGCGCACACACACACACACACACACACACACACACACACACACACACACACACATATATATATATATATATATATATATATATATATATATATATATATATATATTGTGTGCAAGATTTGTATTTTTGATTTGTAAGGATAGTGCGCAATTATGTATTGTAAATGCGTCAACAAATACGTAGAAATATACTTGCAATGTTATGAGTTTAAGGTTTTCATGTAACGACGTTCGTGTAAAGAAAAACTCATATAGGAAGAAGTTTGAAATTATATGAAAAGAAGGAGGGGGTTGAAAATATTAGCAAGAAGAACAATTATCAGTAATGCTGACGTAACACTCATGCCCCGTGGGTTTATGCTTAGTCCTTTACTGTTGGAGATGGCTTCCTCTCCCCTCCCCTCCCTTCCCCTTCCCCGCAACCACCTATCCCTTTTGGTAAAATCAAAATGACAGGGAAAATATTTGCATTGCCATGCACAGATTGGGTGCATGCGGGAGCCACTCTCCCATGCATAGACTGCACAGGGACAAGGGCTCTTATGCAATATTAAACAAATACGTATTAGCGAATATAGCAATTGATATTAAACAAGACATGAAAACGAATAACAACAATAACAGCAGCAGCGAAAACAACACTATTTTTCGGGGAGGGGGGCCAGGAGAGGGGGAAGGGGGTGGGGGAGGAGGGCGTTTAGTGGCTCGTGGCTAAGGGGAAATCGATCCCTGTAACGGGACATGAGGCTGATTTTCGCTTCACGTCGCCAATATCGGCAACAGGTCCTCTCCTCCAAATTGCAGGTATAAATGCTAGAGAGAGAGAGAGAGAGAGAGAGAGAGAGAGAGAGAGAGAGAGAGAGAGAGAACTGTTTATGTGCATTTGGTCCTCATCTAATATTAATGGTGTTTTTTCGTGCACTTGGTTGCTGTCATTTTCCTCCCTGACTGCGCTAATCATCGGTGCTACGGGATTGTCATCGGGGATGAGGCTGCGATGAAGACTCGTTATAGGCTCTTTTTTTTCCAGTTTTTGTATTCGTTCCTTTTTTGTTTGTTCGTTTTTTTTCTTTCTTTTTTTTTAACCTAGGTCGTTTTACCTATATGATTTCTGATGTCGGAAGAGCATATTATAACAGCAGATAAATCTTATGATTTTATTAGACCATGTTATAATGAACAAGCATATCTCCTTTTTTCATTCATTTTCGTTAGATTTCTCTTCGTTATTGTTTATTCTTCAGATGCATCATTACTGTGATCTCCGTAAAGTAATTTTCTCATGACTGAATCAAAATGTTTAAATCTGCTAAAAAAAATTATATGTTTATGTAGATAATGCGAAAACTTTAATTTTTACGGGATTATATTCATCATCAGCAATGTAATCCTCAGTCTTTAATAGCCAAATCTTGAATGCCATTTAGTCAATTGACGCTGGAATATTAAAAAAGTCTTGCTCTGGACCACCTACAGTTGATATAATCTCGATTGTCATCATATTATCATATAGGATCCCAGAGCTCTCGCTCACCGTTGGCCTTAAATACCATCCCATTAATCAAATTAGCATTGTTGCGTCATCAATATCTAAACTTTAAACCTTATCCTCTCCCCCCTCCCTTCCTTCTCCTCCCCCCCTCCCACCCCCCCCCCCGCCTCCATCTCCTCCTCCCCCTCGTCCCTTCCCTTCCCGATCCTCCCTATTAACTATGATTTGGTGGTAAATTCTGCTAACTTTGGCGGATCAAGTTAGTAAGTTTACCAACAACCTTCCCCGTAACTTGCGTCGAGATTTCCCGAACTCTCTCTTCTCTCTTCGTCCTCTGTCTCCGTCTCGTCCTCCTCACGCCTCTCTCTCTCTCTCTCTCATCACTTTACAATACTTCCTGCTCGAATGCAAGTCAAGTTTGGATAACTTGAGCTCGAATTAGACTTGTGGAGGAGCTATGGTCAGTGATCTTGGTAGTGATGATGACAAGCGATTTAAGCGGCGTATTCTGTAGTTTTGTTTTATTTCATTGGTTGTCGTGTATTTTTGCGTGTACGTGAGCGTATTCGTGTGTGTAGGTGCTTGTTTGCGTATGTGAGCATATGCGTATACATCATAAGTAGACCTATATGTGTGAGATACTTATTGATTATTTGATATTCTATTGATTATTTGATATTCTTTTGTCTAGGGATATTTTATTGGAAGGACGGACACAATCCATCTTCTTCAATTTTAATGTACAATTTACCTTTAATGATGTGAAAAAATAAATTTTTTCTGTTATAAATAATCCAGACGGAGATAAACACGAGCGTGTGCCTATTCACTTATCTTTCATAGAACCCACTGAAATACTCTCTCTCTCTCTCTCTCTCTCTCACTTTACAGGCACGTCTCTACTTGTACGTTCGTCCATTCTTCCTTACACAGACACGCACCCACGCACACCCATTTTCTTGCCTATGCACACACGCACATACAAACAATCACGCACACACACACACACACATATGCCCGCGTACGTGTGTGTGTGTGTGTCTTTCTACTAATGAAAATACGGTGCCAGTCCCCACCCTTCGACTCTTTTCCCGATCACAAAGCGATAGCATCATGAAGGAAGGCATTCAGTGCCATCACAAAAGGAGACGTTTCTCGGAATTAACAGTTTGGTAACTTGCTATTTAAGGTCGCTTGTACAATGAGAGGTAAAATAAAAGACATCCATTCGATCGGTTTTTGTTCCGTCGCTTTTGTCTCATAATAGGCAGAATAGCCGGTTCATCTGCGCTTTTACGGGAATGGGTCGTTCCGTCTTTTAATATGCTTTGTATGAGGCTCCTTCAGCGCGGTTTAGTTACTGATTCTACTGCTTAGCTTTGGAGTTATCCTCCTGCTTCTGTTTTACCAGGCTCTTATAACCACCTTTAGAAGGTTCATCGTGGTTAAGCTCTAACTCATTTCCTCTTTTTTTTTTTTCTTGTCTGCTACGGGCCAGGGCTACAAAAGGACACTAGATGGCTGGCCGTCTCATTGGCCTGAGAGGAAAATCTAATGTGATTTCGTAGAGTGCAGGAGAATAAACTCGAGTGGGTATAGGTTGGTTGTTCCGACGGGGAGATTTTTTCATTTTTTAATTCCTCTGAAATATTAAAAGAGTGAAAATATCGGTTTGGAGCTCATAGCTGATTAATTTCTTTCACGTGAAATGAAAAATCGTGTCTTTAATGATTAACATTTTTTAATCAGGAGTTTTAATATTAATCGCCGTCTCACTCGCGTCCCGGGAACCTTCGCACTTGGGTTGGTGGTCAGTAAAGTTTGCTATCGGATTCTCGCCGTATCTCGTATCAACTTCCCCCTCCCCCCTTCCCCCTCCTCTCTCTCCCTCCCCCTCAACGGTTTTAGCTCGAGGATGCAGTGATAAGATAAAATTCGTTTTTGGCTTCTCTCTCTCTCTCTCTCTCTACTCTCTCTCTCTCTCTCTCTCTCTCTCTCTCTTCATGGAGGCGTAGAAGGTGGTAAAATTATTCATTGCTTTCTCTCCCTTTCCATTTCTTTCCAGTTTCATAATTAAGTTAGATCGATAGCTCTCTCTCTCTCTCTCTCTCTCATGAGAAAGATCGCCTAAATACCAACTACCAATTACCGAACCATGAAAAAATAGGGAACACTATTACCCGTAGTGGATTCAGCCGCAAGTCATCCCAGCTATTATGAATTAATTCATATATCATTATCAGCCTTCGTTCGAAATTAATCAGCTCTCAAACAACGGTAATGGCCCCGGCTTCATAATTACCAGTCGTCTATGACATTAAACGGTACGCCTCTGAAATAAGGGGAAAAAATGTTTTTTTTTGTTTATTTTTATGATTAGGTCAGATGAGGGTATTATGATGGTTTAACCCCGTCCTTTTTGTAGAATTGGTTTCTCTCTCTCTCTCTCTCTCTCTCTCTCTCTCTCTCTCTCTCTCTCTCTCTCTCTTCTCTCTCTTCTTTCCTTTCTTTATTCCTCCTTTTTCCTTTTCTTCTGAGGAAGAATATATATATATATATATATATATATATATATATATATATTTATATATATATACATATATATATATATGTAATATATATTTATTATATAAAACCTTTTTTATTATAAACTCTCTCTCTCTCTCTTCTCTCTCTCTCTTCTCTCTCCTCTTCTCCTCTCTCTCTCTCTGTTATGGGGCAGCGTCTGAATGATCTATCATTTCAGTGGAAACGGCCGGTTGAAGTGCCATCGAGAGAGTTGCATCGAGTGTCTCCCCAATCTTGACAGAGATTTGATTACCTGATCCCGAAACAATTCGATAACAAAATGATTTTGGGACCGAAAGCCTTCCAATGCCGCTAATAAACCCGGTATAAATTCCTTTTGTGGGACCAGAATGCTGGGAAAATGAAGAATGCTTCCATGATTAATTGGAGAGAGAGAGAGAGAGAGAGAGAGAGAGAGAGAGAGAGAGAGAGAGAGAGAGAGAGAGATCTATGCGTAGAATATCATGACGCTAATGTAAATTGAGACATAGCTAATGTAAATTGAGGCATAATGTATTTATATTTATGTGTGTCTATATGAACATAACCTTTGAAATAAACAGTACAGAAAATAGTGCAAATTCATATAGATTAAATTAGGCATATATTGGCAATTATTTTGGAAGGGACATAAATATTTCCCTCTACTCTGAAAGTGAACTCGGAGAGAGAGACTACGAAATTCTCCTGAAAAAAAAAAATGAAAACTATTATTCAATGTCCGGCTTATATTTTCCATGCTTCCCCATACATCGACTAGGATTACTTAGGGATTGAAGATTTTTCCCATCATTTCTCGCTTCCTTTTTTCTTTGTCAGTATGCTAAACACGTCTGGAACTTGTGGTATATTTTCAATGAGTCTGTAAGCGACATAGATCAATTTGTCAAAATTTATTGGTCGTTTTTAAAAACTGAAAGAATTCTGCTGCTAGGTAATTTTTTCTTATCGGTTTAGAGATATTGCATTTGAAAAGGTGAATTAACCCTTGTATAGGAGAGAGAGAGAGGAAGCTTTAGCCAGAACGAATCCTTAGTACATGTTTTAAATCCATATGGAAGCTGAATCCCTTCTAATTCAATAAGAACTATGTTCGTGATGTCAGCAACTCTATGTATATTTCCCTCACATTCGCAGTACAGTAATTCTCCTTAGCGTCATTATTTTGTGCATTGTTTTGAACGTCATGCGAATGATTAAAATAACGTTTCTGCTATATTTTCGAATCAGGGGTCAGAAAAGGGAAATTTATTATTGATAGATTTTGGCGAAGCCCCTGCCCGCCCGGCCAGCGAGCTATTTAGAACGAGTCGAAAGTGAATTGTGATATGGAACAGAAAGAGAGAGAAGAAGAAAAAATATATATTGGACGCATCTATCTCTCTTTTGCCAAACTGATTATTCCAATGTTATTTTAATATTTCCACCATACTTGAAACCTGGGATGACAATTGCATTCTATTTGCTTTGTATTATTTATTTTAGTTTAGTTCTATTGCTATGTTCTGTTTAATCTGTTCTTACTTTATTTGTGTTTGATATTTGACTAATATCTGTTATTGTTACGTCAATTTTACGTTTCGCATTTTTGGGGTGCGCCCGTTTCTTTTCATATGTATGTATTGTAAGCATATTTATTTCATCTTCCGTCTATATTTGTTTTTCATTTCCACCCATTTTTTCCCCCCTCTTTATTGCTTTGTCAGTGAGCGTCTGTCTGTCTGGTTTGTGTGTGGCTGTGAGTGGCAGCGTGTATGTCTACTCTTCGTTTTATATATACTATTCTTTTGCTGTTGTGTTTTTGGCAATTAGCCTGTGCGAACTTTTTCCGTACGTCGTATTATTCTGTAGGATTGTTGGTGCCATCATAGGTATCTGTGGATTCATATACTTACCTGCTCGTATTTCATCGTTCCATCCATAAATACACACACACACACACACACACACACCACACATATGTATATATATATATGTATTTATTTATAATTTAAATATATATAATATAGTATATTATATATATATTTAATATATATATATATTAATTTGCATTTATTTATACTTCATTGTTCGGTGATTTTGGTTTTGAGCTTACTTTTAAAAATATCATCTGTTTGCAGTACTCTTCTTGCAGGTGTGACTCTAGAAGATAATAGCTCAGGATGGGTGTGTGTGTTTATATATGTATATATATATATATATATATATATATATATATATATATATATCATATATATATATATATATAGAACTATATCTCAGGATGGGGTGTGTGTGTTTGTATCCTATATATATATATATATTATATATATAATATATATATTATATGAAATATAAGCTCAGGATGGTGTGTGTATATTATATATGATATATATATATATATATATATATATATATACTATAATATATATATGTATATATAGTTTTGTGTATGTACATGTGGCATGTCTGTGTGTCTTTTTGTGGGAGGGGCAGGGACGGTGCCTGCCTTCACGCCTTTATATGTGTTTGCATACATACATATATACACATACATACACATAGAAACACACCCCTTCAGGACAGCAAGCATGAGGAGGAGGCTTCCTGGTTAGATTGATGAGTGGTCATTACACGTTCCATTAGTTGTCCCTCTTGCGCTTAGCGTTTGCTTATTTCAGAAATTATCGGCACTCATTTTTGAACATCATTAATATTTCACCAAAAGTAGTCCAGGCTATTAGGGCCCCTTGCATACTGCATATTTCAGATTCTTTTTTTTTTATGTTCTTCCGAAGTACGCATTATATTTCATATTTCATTCGTGAATGTGGTAAACCGAGATATATATGAGTTCTTACGTTCCCTAAGTTCGGCTTCTTTTTTTATGTAATGCTGTATTTGATATCATTCTGAAATTTCAGTGTTCAAGGCAGTATGGGTATTACGCAATGCGTATTAGGTATGTTGATATAGTTCAGGTGATGTACACTTTTTCACTGTTCTTATTATGAACATTAACGTTTTCAGCTCTTTTTAAATATGCAGTTGCTTGCAGATGTCCCTCGTCAACCGTCCGAAGCTCTGCCTATACATACACACCCACATACACACACACACACACACACCACACACAGAATAACAGCGAAGAGCACGTGTTTGAGAGAATACCTGACGTCATATGTTTTTCTCTCTCTCATCTCCGGGACACGTGTTTTCCCTTGGTCCTGGCCATAGAAGGCCCTCAAGATCCAGCCGGGCCCATCCTCCTCCTCCTCCTCCTCCTCCTCCTCCTCCTCCCCCACTTCTCTCAGCAACCAACTACTCTCTTTTATTATTACTATTGATCCATAACCCCATAACAAGGGTCCGGCTGATGTGTTCGCCTCGAATTGTAGGGGTTTTGTTAATAATGTTCGTTGATATGGTGATAAACAGAGACATTTTTTCCCCTCTTATGGCCATCAATTCCTTCTGTTTGAAAAGGGTAAAAAATATTTTTGTAGTTTGCTCATTATCGATTGTTTGGTGCAACAGTAGCCCTAGCTCACAAACGCACATACGCACAAACACGCTCGTGCACTCGGGAGAACGGTCCGGCAGCGATTCGCTGATGTTTGCAAGTTTTAATGGTAATCCACACTACGCTTTTGTTTGTGTTCATATTTATTGTTTGTAGTTTAAATGTATTGTATATACGTTTTTGATTGCCATTTGTTCTTTATATATATACTAGGTAAAGTATGGTTATGAGCATTGGGCTATATATATATATATATATATATATATATATTATTATATATATTATATATTATATATAGAATATATATATATATACTATATATTCTTTGTTATATATCTTTGTATTTCTGAACGGAGAGAGAGAGAGAGAGAGAGAGAGAGAGAGAGAGAGAGAGAGAGAGAGAGAGAGAGAGAGAGAGAGAGAAGTTTATTGACCGCAACATATACAGTTATTAAAACTACAATTTCTTGAATATAATTCAACAAAAGTGCATAAAAATTCACATATTAATCTTTAGAATAAAGATAGCATCTAAACTAGTACACTTGACACCACACACAGTGGTTTAGTAGAAGAGAGTTCTACTGAATAATCCCGCTAAAGAGGCTTATATATACTTTTTGTTTAGAATAGATTTATTGTTTGGTCATTTGTCTGGTTTGGTTTAGAAAAGGCGTTTTATAAGGTGAATAAAAATTTGTATGTAGTGTAAATCATCTGTTAACGCGAGTCATTTTCTGGTATTTTATTTTCGGTTTTTAGCAATCTATAAAAGCTTACCTGAACTCCGAGTTTGAATTTTGGATTTTATTTTAGGATTTTACGAAAAGAAAACGTGAATCGATGGTAAAGTAAAATGTAAAAATAGATTAAGAAATGTGGAAAAATGCTTCATAGTTTGTCATACAAGATTCTAAATTATTTTCGTACGAAAGAAATATGGAAAGCACTTGAAATAAGATATAATGCCAAGGATAATCTGGGAATGTTTTGTGTAAAAAAAAAAAAAAAAACCTTCCTCGTGATATTTCACGAGAATATAACGAACACCCACAGAAACAAGCTGCTGTTACAATGAATTCAGAAGATATTATCTGAATCACATTCACACATAAATGGACAAAGGATGATTTTTAGTAGCATTACAAAGCGAAAACACAAACACGCATATGCACATAAATGCCCGGACATTTTTACTGATGGAAGTTTTATAAAAGTAAAAACAAACACACACACTTGCACGCACTCACTCACAGAAATCCAAAAGTTAAAGAGGCAGCAGGAAGAGGCAAAAGCCTTCGAGAGCGAATCCAATATTGAGTCGGATATACACCAACAAATACGTTCATTCAGTTTCACTTCCACAACGGCCACGTGGTTCGGGAGTACAAAAAGAGCGAGAAATAGCGAATGCTCTGAAAAGAGAATGAGAGCAAGGGTGTCCTACAGAGAGAGAGAGAGAGAGAGAGAGAGAGAGAGAGAGAGAGAATTTGCATTAGTGCGAGAATAAATTGAATTACAAATCTGTTATATGTCGACCAGACACGTGATCAAAGGAATAGCACAAAGAGAGAGAGAGAGAGAGAGATAGAGAGAGAAAGAGAGATTTGGTCTATTTCATCGCCGTTGTATTTTAATCCCCGATGTATTTTCGAATACAATAGTTGCCATTACTCCGCGTAGCGCCTGCACACAAACGCACACACAAACACAGGCACACAACCTTATAAACGTTTCATAAAACGTCTCTTGTGTCTTTCCCATAAACCAAACACCACTACTAGCTGTCATCGGATGTCAGTAAAGGCTCGCACACATACACACACATACGCACAAACTCGGCTTTCATTTAATCCCGTGATAGCATTTAGCAGTAATTGATAGCGGAGCAAGCGTGAATATGTAAAGGGAGAGAGCAAGCAAGCATTCATAAATGCTTTTTGGCCGGGTACTAGGCAACAAGGAAATAGTTGTTGAAAGCGTTCTCGCCCCCGAATGAAATTTTGGGGCGAAATCATGATGATATCAATTTCGGGGACCGGCATAGATTCTTCTTACTTTGGGGGAATTCTTTTTTTTCTTTCTCTGCGTTTTTGCCTGCGTTTGCTTTGGCCGTTTGAGATGGCGTTTTCCTCGTACTTTTTGTTATATTTGAGATCATTTTTTTTTTTTTTAATTTATTTAAAAGTATTTTTTACTAGTCCTCTGTAGTATTTTATATTTATATAGTAGTCATAGGTATTAGAAAATATTTGGGATGTAATCATGTTTAACACATTATTGAACAAAGTTAGATTAAAAAGAGAGAGCTGTTTCATTATAGAATACATATGCATACATAACAATAAACCATATATTCACATAAGAAACATTCAGGCAGACGCATATGCATAGACACACATACTACAGTTACATCTGTATATAGGCACATTTGCATATGAGATCCATAGAAGTTCCAGAGGCGAGAAAGAGCATTATTTTGAACTGCTCTCAACCATTTGGAAAGTGGGTCAGCAGAGAGAGAGAGAGAGAGAGAGAGAGAGAGAGAGAGAGAGAGAGATCAACCCAATAAATGGGCGGCCGGGGTAAGGAGGAGTAGGAGATGGCAATGGAGGAGGAGGTGGAGGAGATGGAGGAGGAGAAGGAGGAAGTAATGCTGAATTGGCAGCTCAGTCCAGAAGACGGAAAGGAGGTGGGAATATGGATAAAGTCAACACTTCCTGCTAATGAAACGTTCTTCCTTCCTTCCTTCCTTCCTTCCTTCCCTTGCTCATGCCAAGAGACCTGTAACTATGTAGCAACAAGGACGAGAGAGAGAGAGAGAGAGAGAGCGAGAGAGAGAGAGAGAGAGAGAGAGAGAGAGAGAGATTCCACACTTATTGCTGGCTGTGAGTTTGTATGTTTGCCTGCAGGTCTCGCTACTGGTATGATCGTGTATACTGGTTTATTGAACACTTTTGCATGACTACATGTGGATAATGTCATTTTTAGTATTTTTATTTCTAGACTTTTTCGTCTGAAAGACTTGGGATTTTTTTTTTAACTATTGATACAGTAAAAAAAAAGTCAACATTGGTTACAAATTCCATTTTCTTAACCCGGTGGTTTTACAATGTGACTCTCAGCCAGATTTTTCCAGCCAAGTTAAAAAAAGGAAAAAGGAAGTAAAACGGAAACACGCATGAATGGAAGTGATAAAAAAAAAAAAAAACGTTGGGAAATCCTGAAACGTTTGAACAAAATGTTTGTATGTTTGTGCTCCGGCAAAGGCCAGCCCATACCCATCCACATGGTAAGCGATTGTCCCACAAACAAACACCCAAGTGGCTATGGGCTTAACGCCTTGTGCGACCTATAGACATAACGCCACCAATATCAATTAACCCACCCCCTTTCCCCCCCTCCCCTCCCCCTCTCCCCATACCCCCCACCCTGGGACAGCGGAGGTGTCCCGTCGGTGGGGCACAGCGGAGCAAAACCTCCACCGACCAAATTTGCGGAAAATCTGGAGAGTTGTGAGGCTAAACTTTGACCAGCCCACTGGTTGTATAATCCCCTCACAGGCTGCAAGTTTGCAACACGGCTCCCTGCCTGTTGCACACGCACTTTGCAAAGAGAGGACTAACTTGTGCGTGGATCCGACCTCCAGTTCTTCCTGTTAAAGGGCCTAAAGCTGTAGTGGCGGAAGCGACTTTCGGATGAAAGTGCCGCCGGATTTATTTACATGTGCGTCTGTGTATGTGTGTGTGTGTGCGCGTGTGTGCGTGCGTAAGCGTATAGTTAGTTAAGGTCTTTGACGTTATGTGCGGGTGTGTGTTTGCATACGTGTGTGTGTGTGTGTGTGTGTGTATGTGTGCGTGTTCGGTCGGTCAGGGATTACAGGAGTAGGATTGGAGGATCTCGCAGGCGTGGGTGTAGTTGTAAGCAGACTTGTATATAACACGTGGTTTTCAACGTCCTTCTTGCTCTCACTGTTTATCTGTCCGCTCCTTTGCAACTGATCAAATGCGTCATTTATTTTGTCCCAGCAAATTGTTTGTTGCTGGAGTTATCGGTGTAGAGAGAGAGAGAGACGCAGATAGAGAGAGAGAGAGAGA
This sequence comes from Macrobrachium nipponense, assembly GCF_015104395.2. Classification (NCBI taxonomy): domain Eukaryota; kingdom Metazoa; phylum Arthropoda; class Malacostraca; order Decapoda; family Palaemonidae; genus Macrobrachium; species Macrobrachium nipponense. The sequence goes on along the minus strand of NC_087215.1, from coordinate 23,416,158 downwards.
GAGAGAGAGAAGAGGTTTTTGTCGCATCCTACAAAGGACGTGGGGCATTCTTTCCCCATTCTTAAACCCTTCATTCGTTTATCCTTTCACTTACCGTCGTTATTTCATTAGTGTTTCTTACAAAGGTTTTTCATGGCTCTTCTTTGGTATTATTTTATCTGCTTGTCTTGTATTTTCCTGTGCCCCCTTTTTCCTTTCCCTTTTTTCAGACAAACTATTCCAACTTTTTTTTTCCTTCTTCTTTTTTTACTTTGGTAGCTTTTCTACTCTTCGGATTTTTCTTTTCGGAACCCTTCTCCATCACTTTATTTCCTTCCATGCCTCTCTCATTTTTTCCTTTGTTCTTCACCCCCTCCCACTTTTTTATCTTTCATTTGCTAACTCAGTGTTTTTATTTTCTTACACTGCCGTTTTCTGGCTGTCTGTTTTCGTGTGTGTATATTCAATAGTTGTGCGCCTGTCTTATTCCTCACTATTGGCAATAGCCTGTCTTTTGTGTTTTTCTTTTGGACGTTGCGTTTTCCTCTTTTTATTCCTTCGCTTTTGCCGCCACCGTCCATTTTGTCAGTTTGTTGCAGCTTTTGACTTTGCACTCAGCAGAAATCTCTCCTCACCCCCCCGCCCCCCCATTCCCCCCACCCCTACCCTCCACTTCTCGCTATGTTTATATATAATATATATATATATTATATATGATATATATATATTATATATATATATATATATAATATATATATGCCATTTTGTGATAATACTATCATGGGTGTTATACATTAACATGGGTTCACAATCATATATATATATCTATAATATATATATATATATATATATTATATATATATATATATATATATATGTATATATATACACCACACAAATATATATATAGTATATATATGGATGTATATGTACTAATTATGTAAACATATAATGATGAATTTTATCAGTACTTCTCTCTCTCTCTCTCTCTTCTTCTCTCTCCTCTCTCTCTCTCTCTCCTCTTTCCTCTCTCTCGTTTATTGTAATTTATATACCATACATTGCAACCTACTTTCTCTTCATTATCTCAAGTTTCGCTTTTCTCCTCATATCTGATTATCTTCATCCGTATTTCTCTTTTTCTCATTAAATTCTTCCCTCTTTTTTTTTTCTTTTTCTTCCTTTCCCATGAGGAGTAAAAGATACTTAACGACTCGTGTTTTTGCAAGATTAACGTGCCCAGGGATGAGCGTAAGTCGCTCGGAAGACTCACATGTGAGTGTACGGCGTTTTAGTACGTTCAGTTACACACACATACACACACACACATACACATACACATATACTTGCACTTCCGCAGCCCATCCATTCTCTTACTACTTTGAATGTCTGTCTTTATGAAACTGATATTTCTTATGTCTATGGAAGCATACGAATGATAATTATGTATTTGCAACCTGTCACATTTATTGACACGTGCGTATACATATGCAGTGTGCACTAGCAACGTAGGCGTACGCAGACGACCTTGCCAATATGTATATAAACATGTGTATGTGCATTTGTTATGTTTTTTTTTTCTGTTCAATTTTTGGGACGCTAGCAGGAAGTTTTTCTATGCATTTCTTTACGTTCTTTAATTTGCATTTGCTTTTTTCTTGTAGTTTTACCCATACGCTTTCTCTCTCTCTCTCTCTCTCTCTCTCTCTCTCTCTCTCTCTCTCTCTCGCAACTTGCAACGTGTGTTTTATTTGTATTTTGGGTCCCCTTGTTCTCCTTGCCTGCACTTTCGTTCCCTTTCCCTCTTATCCATTACTTTCCTTCGCCCCTTTCCCCACACATCCTTTCACTTCCCCTCCACCCCTTTTGCTTTACCCTCACCCTCTTGTTATTCCCCTCTCTCTCCCTCTTCTTTCTCACCCTCGCCCTAGTTCCTGCTTCTCCCTCGTTTTCATCCGCCCCACCCCTCGCCCTCTTTCTGTTTTTCCTCTCTCTCTCTCTCTGTCTCTCTTTCTCTTTTCTTTCTCTCTCTTTTTTCCTTCCCTTCTTACCTACCTACCTACCGCCATTTTCTTTCTCTCTCTTTTTTCCTTCCCTTCTTTCTCCTCTCTCTTACCTACTCCTCTCTCTCTCTCTCTCTCTCTCTCTCTCTCTCTCTCTCTCTGCACCGCTAGGGTTGCAGGTTGCATGGAGATTACCAACCAGTTGCAGATGCTAGAGGTTAGAGTGGGAATGAAAGACCTCTCTCAAATACAACTCAGGAATGTTGCTTTCGAGGTGCTGCTGGTGGTAGTGACGGGGCACTTTTTTTTTTATTTTTTTTATTTTTACTTTTTAATACTGTTTTGAAATTTGGGAGGGGGCGGGGTGAGGTGGTACTTTCTTCGGCATAAGTCTCTTTGGGTATGTCTTGACCATCTGTGCCAGCTGTATGGATTTCAAATATTCTGACTTATTTTGATTTGATGGTTTTCATTTTTTTTTTTTTTACAGCTGTCTTGCTTTTGGCTGGTTCTTTGCATTTGTCTCAGTGTATATCTACTGTACTTGTACCTAATTTTTTATAGTTATTTGTTAGATTTTGGGAGTTATTTATTTTCTTCGAATGCTGAGTTATTTTGTGTGGGTCTACTTTATATGTCTGAACGAATGATAAGTATCAAGCATAATATCATATTATAATTTTTTTTTTCTTATTTAATTTTGGGTGTGTCAACCGAAACACACAACCACACACAACAACACACACATATATATATATATATATGCCTTCTATGTTTTTTTAAATTATACATACTAGACGTTTTCAAAATGATTTTTTTTTTTTTTTGTAAAAAAAGACTATTCAGAAGGGGGTTTTAAATATCTATCCTTCAATTTGGTATGTATTTGATAGTTTATTGTGTATGCATATACTCTGTATTGCATTGGTAATGGAATCTATTGAATATTTTATCCCAATTATTATTCATCTGAAAATGATAATTTTATTATTACTTGGGTGTCGTTTCTCTCATCTTTTCATTTATGTTTATGTAATTTGTTTTCCAATTGCTAAACCATATTTTATAATTTTTAAAAGTATTACACTGGTAAGACAGTTCACACAATTCTTATAGAGATCATTAATGATTTTTCGACTAGGAAAAAAGAGCAGAACGAATAATGAATGTATTATCTCTTTTTTTTTTTTTTTTTTTTTTTTTTTTTTTTTTTTTTTTTTTTTTTTTTTGGGGGGGTTTTTTTTTTTTTTTTTTTTTTTTTTTTTTTTTTTTTTTTTGGGGGGGGGGGGGGGGGCGCCAACAACGAAGTAGTAACTTATCAATTTCCTCATAATTTTTGACCAAATATTATTACTGTGATCACTGAATTCAAAAGAGGGAATTCATGAAGACTGGAAAGGAAAAACTGTTCGGAATCAGTAATTACAGCAGTGCCCAAAAATAAAGTGGGCATCGACATGTCAAGAGATCATTGTCGGTTAATATAAATAATATATCACATGTCTTATATATACTTTGTTTTATTATTATTATTTGGTTATTTTTATTATATTATTATATATTATTTTATTATTTATTTTTATTAGGTTTTTTTGGTTTATTTTTATTATTGGATTTTATTATTATTAAATTTTTTTTAATTATTGTAAAGATATTATGTAATATATTATTATGTAGAGTAAAAACTTAAATGTAAATCTTAGAAGTAAACACGTTACACAGTGATTTTGTGGGTTTTTTCAATTATTATTATTATTATTATTATTATTATTATTATTATTATTATTATTATTATTATTATTATTATTATTATTATTATTACACTTCAAAACGTGATCTTATTCTTTCTATATTCAAAGCAAGAACATTCTAGACTTTTGGATTTGGATTTATATTTTAATGGCAGATTCGTTATGAAGGCAACATTGATTGACAAACCAGGTTTGTTATTTTGTAAACAAAATTAGAGCCTAAGTCGCTTTTGTTTGTTGTTGTCGATACTTTGGAGAAGAAAAAAAAAACCTTGTAATTGCCAGCAGTGAAACAGAGGTAATTCCATAATTGATATTATTTTGGTAACCTTCATTTCTACTTTCTCGACATTAAATATTTTGAATGCATTGTTGTACGTGATTGTGCATAATGTAGGTATGTAATGGATGTTAGGAATTATTTTATATTTATTTAAATAATTGTTTAAAAAGTATCCTATACATTATATATATATATATATATATATATATATATAAATATATATATATAATATATATATATATATATATCTATATATATATATTCTCGTACCGAAAATTTCCACGTCATTATATTTTTAACGGCGTCGTACCGAGCTTCTCATTTGAAAAAAGGACTATAAATGGCTACACGACACCAGAGCGTAGATAATTCCTTGCTTATTGACTTATTGGATGAGAATGAAATTCAGACTGAAGGCTGTGATGATTTACGTATTTCATGCATTGAAGAAAGTGGGGATCTGTTGATTATATTATTCTTAATCTTCTAACTTGAATAAGCCTCATCCCAACAAGATAACGTCTCTCTCTCTCTCTCTCTCTCTCTCTCTCTCTCTCTCTCTCTCTCTCTCTCTCTCTCTCTGTCCCTCGTTTCTTCCTCTCATATCGCTTTCGTCACCCATATTCTTTCTCCCCCTTCAACTTTGTACTCCTTCTCCTTCCTAACTGTTTCAGCAGAAATTCTCGCTCGGTTTTTCTCCTATCTACAGATGTTTCAAGAAAAAACAAGGAATACTGCCGGCTCTATTTTTCGTTTTGGATCTCAAGTTTTTGCTTTGATAATCTCTCTCTCTCTCTCTCTCTCTCTCTCTCTCGCCTCTCTCTCTCTCTCTCTCTCTCTTTCATACCAGTGTTCTGTGTTTGAACCCAAGAAACCTTAATTTTCAATATATATATTTATATATATATATATATATATATATATATATATAATATATATATATTATATATGTTGTATTTTTACCGTGGCCTTAAGCATCCCTAGTTCAGAATTTCAAAATGTGAATGTGCAGTGACAACTTTCTTGTTTTCTCTGTTAAGCCACCCTATATATATATATATTATGATATATATTTATATAATATATATATAATATATATAATATGATTGCTTATATAATATATGTGTGTGTGTGTGTGTGTTTGTGTGTGTGTGTATGTATATTATTAATTTACATTCAACATAGACAATGAGGAATTAAGGCTCTGCTATTTACACTTTACGCCGGGTTCTTCTGCAATTTTGAACGATTATTATGAACAGCTAATAATAGAACGTTAATAATGAAGAGAGAGAGAGAGAGAGAGAGAGAGAGAGAGAGAGAACAGGCTGACATTTGACAAGGTCCGTCTTCATTTCCTCCATTTTCCTTTGAATTCAATAATATTTCATCCCAATCAATAATCACTCCCCGAAAAGGGAGAGAGGGAGGGACGGACGAGCGGAGGGCGCTGCAGGGACGGCGGCGGCGGCGGAGGCGGAGGGGTTTTAGGAGAAGGGGCTGGGGGCCTCAATATCATTTAGTCCCTGATTGTTGACAGAAAGACTTCCAGAAATGCCTCTGCAGTTCAATAAAAGATACCTTAGAATATTCCTCCAAATAGGGAGAAGTAGGGAGATTATATCTGGCTCTTTGTGCTAGGGAGGCGCGCGCGCGCACAAACGCACACACACATACACACACACACACACGTATGCACGCAAGGCAGTTGTTCTGGGATGAGGAGTAGGGTAACGCAAACTGGGGAAAAAACAATTAAGTAAGGGAGACCATTAGATCATTAAAAGAAAAGAAAAAAGTGAGAAGCAGAGAGAGAGAGAGAGAGAGAGAGAGAGAGAGAGAGAGCGAGGGGCATGGAGAAAGGGTTGGGTAGGGAAAGTATATATAAATGATCCTCGTAAAGTTTGAAATTAGGGAAAAGGAGGGAGACATATTGAAGAGAGTGTGAGGGAGGAAATGCATTAAGAGAGGGAGACTTCAGCCCATTCTTGGTGAACGTATAGGGTCTGTTCTATGACGCGGAGCTGACAGTAGTTCTTCAGGCTCTACATATAGAGTCTACTGAAGGCCATAGATCAGGGATTGCCACGGAAGCGCATGGTCAGTCACGGGGCGTGGACTTTGAGTCGATAATGAACGTAGAATGTGTGACATGACATTTAAACCAGTGAAATTTTATTTTTTAATGTGAATTACATTAGCTTTTTTGGTTGTTGTAGGATGTTCCAATTAGGAAAGAAACTCTGTCATATGAAATGCACCTCATAGGATGCTCGTATCGCGGGTATTAAAATATACGCAATTATTGGTCATGAAGAACTGTATTTAAAATGATAATTTTCTCCTTCTGTAGTGAAAGTATTCATAGCAATTATGGCGTCGCTTGTAGACCGATCATTTTTTTTTTTTTTTTTTTTTTTTTTTTTTTTTTTTGTTTTTTTTTTTTTTTTTTTTTTTTTGCTGAGAATAGGATTTACTGCCGGATAAGTTGAACTTAAGATATTTTGAATACTCATGTCGTGAGTCTTATAACTCTTGAATAAGGACAGAAATATTTGGTAAAACATTTTGTTTAAAAAATTTAACATTTATAGTGCTTCCTAAGTATATGATAGACGTTCCTATAATTTCATACTCCCAAGAAGGAAGACGTAACAATTTTTACGAATTCTTATAAAGATTTACTCGCTAAAAATTTATAATCCCCGTTGTATGAGGCTAATATATATATAGATATATATATATATATATATATATATATATATATATATATATAATATATATATATATATATATATAGAGAGAGAGAGAGAGAGAGAGCAGAGAGAGAGAGAGAGAGAGAGAGAGAGAGAGAGAGAGAGAGAGAAATCAAATTCCATTATATGATTGTTAACGTGAAAAAATTCGTACGTTTAGGAACTTTTTAAAAGTTTTGGATTAATGAGGATATTTTAAGTATTTCCAAAAATATTTTGACATGAAGCAATTTGATGTTACTTTGAGTAAAAACGGTTCATGAATTATTCCAGATAAAAATTCAAAATATGGAAAATAGTTTGGATTAAACGAATGCATCCTAGTCGTTCATCTTCAGTCATTGTTATTACTGTGATTTCGTAAAAACAGTCATTTTTTTTTCTTTGCTTCAGGGCCAATTCGAACAAATTAATACACAATATAACAGTAAATGATAGAAATCCCTGCCAACACCGCCATTATCACCAGCTCTTTAAAGAACCCCTGAAAAAAATAAGTGATAAAGGGAATTGGAAGTAAAAGAGAACGAAGAAATAACTTCACGTGCCACGGTAATCACCAACTCGTGTATGAGACTGGCCTCAACATGGACGACCTCTGGACTATAGCATCGTCAACATCTTTTGGGGAAACTTTTACAAGAGTCTTTGGCCTTGCAGCCTCTCTCCTGGGGGATGTTCCTCTGCCGACATCCCTTCGACGAGGGACCTGGGGATTGGAGTTCTCAATCGAAAACGCTCTATTATAGATGTGTCACAGAGAGAGAGAGAGAGAGAGAGAGAGAGAGAGAGAGAGAGAGAGAGAGAGAGAGAGAGAGAGAGTTTTTTAGATAAATGGTTTATTACTGTTTGCTGAGCGTAGAGTTATTTCAAGATCACAAAAGAATGAAATTGACATATGTTTGTAATAAATATAATAATAATAATAATAATAATAATAATAATAATAATAATAATAATATTTTGGAAGAAGACCCTCTTTTAAACAAATTCTGTTGAATAAAATGACAGAATTGAGCGAATTAATAATATATAAGATTAATTCGCTGAATTCTGCCATTTTATTCAACAGAATAATAATAATAATAATAATAATAATAATAATAATAATAAATAATAATAATAATAATAAAATAATAATAATATAATAATAATATAATAATAATAATGAATGATAATAATAATTAATAATAATAATAATAATAATAATATCTTTATTATAATTGTTGTTAGTAGTCTGTGTTTACGTTAGCTATGTTATGGTAAACAATGTCCATATCTAAAAATCTCTCCCTTTTTCATCTTGACCTTAAATGCATAATTCAGAAGCGAAAAGCTGAATTTGACCTTAAAAGGATTAAACAAACTCTCCCACCTGTTCATTTTTCTATCAATTTATTGACAGCTGTGCAGGTCTCCGAAATTAGTAGTGATTTCCGATGACAGAAAATCTCAGTGAGATTTTTGAGTCTCTTATTAATTGTTTATCCGGGGCGTCCGTCATTGGGTTAAGGCTTAAGTTCTCGTTGCCTGAAAGCCAAGCTTTAATTGATGGTCATTTGGAATTCCTGGCTTAAAACGTCGGCTTTTTTCAAGACATTTTGGTTTTAAATCTTGGTTCTGACCTGACGTCTTGTTTAGAAAGTTATCACCTGATTTGGATTGCTTACCAAGAGTCTGATCTTTAAGGTTATACGTATAGAAAAAAAAAATCATGTTTTAAACATTGACTTTACCCAGAAAACTGCTTTAAACTTTTACTTTCTTCGGAAGTTTGTCTTTATATCACTGGCTTTATCAGATAGCAGTAGCTAAATACTGGCTTTATCCGTAACCCTGTGCAATGCCGCTGCCGCTTATCTGAATTTGTAGTGATTTGCATGGAATTATATTAAATCAATGGAAAATTCCTATTTTTTTCTATTTTTTTATTATAATACTTCCTTTTGTGATAATTCATTTTTACATTAGACAAAGTAAATTGATTTTAATTATGTAATATATATATATATATATATATATATATATATATATATATATATATATATATATATATATATATATGTATAATATCTGTGTACGTATACGCATGTGTTTAGCTTTACACCTTTTACCCGTAGAGGGGGACGGCTCTATAGAATGGTAATCTTCCTGTTTTCGGTGATTACTTTGAAAAAAAAAATGATTTATAGTATATAATTTAGCCATTCGTCATACATATGCATACGCCATGTGTATGTGTTAGTTTGTCACGCCATGCATGTCCATGTTTATTTACACAAATGAATTAAAACACATTCCTTTAAAGACACCCTCGTTAGCCCTCCCTTTCTCTTCATGGGGATAAAAACTACACTTTCCCACGTCTCTCTCTCTCTCTCTCTCTCTCTCTCTCTCTCTCTCTCTCTCTCTCTCTCTCTGCTCTCTCTCTCTCACCTTCTTCTTCTTCTTCTTCTTGTTTATTACGGTCTTTCTCTCAAAATGTTCTTTGATATTATATAGATATTATTACTCTCAGTCAGAATTTTCATATTAAATCTCTCCTCTTCTTCTTCTTCTTCTATCGCACATGAAACTCCAGAGATAAATAGGTACTAAAAACGCTCCGAGAGTTATCATCTTATTTCCGGTTTAATTCTGTGGGACGATATCGGGGGAGAGAAAGGAGAAAGTAAAAAAAAAAAAAAAAAGCTGAGGATATACATCGTCTTATGGATGCCCTGTCACGGTACCTCTTCACTGGACACGATGAGTTACTGTTGGTGCTTTTTATGTGCGTGTTTTTTTTTATTCATTTTTTTAGGGATGTGTGTTTTTACGCGATATTATTCACAGACCATTCTGAAATTTGTTTGATTAAATCTGCAGTATTCCCCTATACTGCTTTATGGGAATGGTGATGCTATTATTATTATTATTATTATTATTATATTATTATTATTATTATTATTATTATTATTATTATTATTATTATTATTTTAAAAACGGCACAGGACCCCTAGAAAATATCTATTTTAGGGGAGATGATAAATCATACACCTTTTTATCTATCTGAGAATGTCTCGAAACATTATGAAAATTAATGCATTATTATTATTATTATTATTATTATTATTATTATTATTATTATTATTATTATTATTATTTGGATAATGGTGCTGCTGTTTCTTTGGCTTTCCATTGTATATATATATATATCTATATATATATAATATATATATCTATATATATATACCATATATATATATA
>NC_087215.1:23396137-23398637 GCF_015104395.2 Macrobrachium nipponense | reverse complement strand
CACAGGTCGCATAGCGATACTGTCAGAGGCAGGAGATCAAGTCTGGCGATGAATGAATGACGGAAGGAAGGAAAAGTTCTAACCTGAATCTTTTTTCCCACCGTCAACAAGAGTCGATTTATAGCGGTCCGAAGGGGTATGACGCTGCTGCTGCTGCTGCTGTTGCTGTTGCTGTTGCTGCTACTGCACTCTATAGGGGGTGTTCGGTAGGAAAACGGAAGGGAGAGAGGGTGGGGGGTGGGGGGAGAGAAATCCCGAAACGTACCTCCGAAAAGCTTGCAAACACCTCCGGAGTACATTAAATTCTTTCAACTTCGTACCCTGGGTTATTGAGTAGTCCATTTGCCACCGAGCGTTGCAATGCACCATACAGAGATAGAGTAATAAAAAAAAAAGGAGAAAAGGAAACGGAAAAAAGTAGCGGGTCGGAAAAAAAGGTTAAACCAGCGTCCGCTCGTGCTACTAACAGCGGTGGCTTTTGACGATGTATGGTCAGCTTCTTGCTCAAATAAAGGAGAAAAAGTCTTTTTTTTTTTTAACACTTTTTCTCAAACCCCCTGCATGTTGGTGGATGTGCATATTATTATCATCATTGAAAGTGCTTTCATGGTTGTTGCATTATGTTGTGTGTCAAGTTGCATAATAGCACCTTTTATGTGAGGTAAACATTGACTTCGAACATTGTAAAATAATGATAATTCAGTGTTTATATATATATATATATATATATATATATATATATATATATATATATATATTATTATATATATATATATGTATATATATATATATATATATATATATATATATATATATATATATATATATATATATATATATTATATATATTATTATAATATATATATATATAATACCTAAATAGGCCTTTAGAGCGTAGATAGACTTTTTAATTCGATTTGGTAAAGGAAAAGAAGACAGGTAAAATTGCTGCAACACTGTTTAAAATTTTTTTAACTGAGGTGTATAATAATAATAATAATAATAATAATAATAATAATAATAATAATAATAATATTAATTATTATTATTAATATTATTATTATTATTATGTTTGTTGTTACTTAATAATGATAACCGTGCTAGTTTAATAATGAAATAATAATAATAATAATAATTATTATTATTATATTATTATTATTATTATTATTATTATTATTTATTACCTTATTATTATTATTATCACTAATAATGATGATGAGGATAATCGAGCGGTTTAGGGTAAATTTAGCATTTTGTTAACACCAACATGATTAGCAATGATGAATAATTTTCTAGTGGTTACAGTACATTAAATGGTGATCCAGTGTCAGCGAATTTATTATATCTTAATCTGTTTGTTTATTTTTATTTGTCTATTTGTGTGTTCTTATCCATTTTTAATTTATATATTTACATACATATTTTTATTCTATTTTCATATATATTTATTAATTTTTATTTATTTTATTTACATATCTATGTTTATTCATTTTTATTCATTTATCTATTATTTATTTTATTAATTATTTACATAGCTATGTATTTATTTATTCAGTGTGACTGAGAGCGCTTTAAAAATAAATTACAAAAGAATTTTAATAAATTCTTAATCTGAAATTTGTTACTTTTATTTTTGCTTGTCTCTTTACATGACTATGCGAGAATACATTTAAAAAATACAGTTCTTTATATATTTTTCTTAATTAATCTGTACCAATATTATTAAAAGTATTACAAAGTAGGGACCATCCTTTGCAAATGGTGACATTAATACAGACCTCTGGTTTTTGTTTTGTTTCATATCCTTTTTATATTTATGATTTTTATTTTTTTTTATTTTCTTTATTTTCGTACCTTCAGTATATATATTATTTTATTCTTTTAATGTAGATTTGATTTACGAGAAATCTCTCTCTCTCTCTCTCTCTCTCTCTCTCTCTCTCTCTCTCTCTCTCTCTCTCTCTCTCTCTCTCTCTCAAAGCAAGTGAGTTATAATTGTTTTTTTTTTTAATATTGAAACATTTTGTCTGCATTCATCTTAAAGGATAAATTGTACAAACTAAACGTTTGGCGTTGTTCCATCAAACACGTGTTTAATGTGAAATAGTTTTGTTTGAATTCTAAATTTATATATATATAATATATATATATATATATATATATATATATATATATATACTATATATATATATGGAAGGACAGGGTGACTATGAGATAGCCGTCATCAGGTGATACATTTATTGCCGACGCGTTTCGTAACACATACTTACATCACCAGGCTAAAACAGAAACAATACAAATTAACATTAAACATAATGAAATATATATATATATATATATATATATATATATATATATATATATCTATATATCTATATATATATGTATAATAGGTAATTACTATATATTTATATATATAAATATTATATTATATATATGTACATATATTTGTATCATATGCTTACCTTGATATGAGATGTTGGCCTGCATTGGTAACAGC
>NC_087215.1:23368637-23388637 GCF_015104395.2 Macrobrachium nipponense | reverse complement strand
TGCATTACGAGCGTTTCCCGTCCCGTCGAAGCTCATCACCATGCAACCTCCGGCCGACCCTCCAATCAGATAGTGTCAACCGACCATCACTTTCCCCCAACACTATCACTCCTTCCATCGGGATTGGATCAAGCTGCTGGTCTTGAAGAAAACCTTCGGATCTCTCTCTCTCTCTCTCTCCTCTGATATCCTCTCTCTCTCCCTCCTCTCTCTGCAATGTAGTAATAACAATGAATTTTTTTTTTACTCGAAGTCAGTGTATGTTCATAAGTCTTTTGAATCAATCAAGCATCGCCTTTCCTATTCAGTTGGGATTTAGAATAGGTTGTTACTGTTAAAAAACTAATCTCTCTCTCTCTCTCTCTCTCTCTCTCTCTCTCTCTCTCTCTCTCTCTCTCTCTCCTTCCTTAATCACCTCGTCTATTCATGTCTCTCGTCACCGCTTGGGACATAATCTTTCGTTGTAATTTTCTCCTCTTCTGTTTCCAATAGGGTTGTCGTCTTGATCAACTGCCTGCTTATCGTCACCTCTTCATGGCGATAGATACCAATTATATTATTTTTTACGTGCTAGCGAGTGGACAGACAAACAAATATTGAATAAAGATATGGACTTGCATACCAAAGAATTGGCAGTCAAGCTGTGAAATGGGATGTTCTTATTTAGGACTGTGGTAAGAGGTTTGAAGAATTAAGAGGAATGTGGTTTACTTAAACATTGGCAATAGTAACCCATGCACAAACAAAGTAATAAAATAATAATTAATAACAAGAAACATAACTATGGAGGCAACATCGCATGATTAAAAACAAAAGCATAAAAAATATCATTTTTGAGAGCGTTTCGTAGACCGTATAATTATACCTTGCTCTTTAAAATGCATATCAAATACTAATTTCCTTTGCATAATATGCTTCACCCAACTTTATTTCAGCGCTTAGCAAAAGTAAATAAATGTAGGATTTTATTGAAATCTGGCCCGAGTATTCAACCTTTTTTTATGAATTTAATATTTTTTTCTGTCTTGGTCGGCGATGTTGAAGTATAACGCGCAGTTTTTTGTTTTTGTTTTGTTGTCTTTTTTTTTTTTTTATATAATGAAATGCCATTTGGGCACAGGAATATACCGCATTGGGAATCTGCTCGCAGTACAAACATTGCTTTTTTATTTCGGTATTTTTGTCAATTTTCTATTTGGCGGTATCAGTTCTTATCCTATATATATATATATATATCATATATATAATATATATATATATTATCTATATATATATATATATACATATATATATATATATATATATGAATGTATGTATGTATCACATCACTACAGAAAGTGGGGATGCGCGTGATACATATATACACATACACGTGTTAAAGCGATATATATATATTAGTATATATATATATATATATATATATATATATATTAGTTATATATATATAGTTGTTTATATTAATATTGTATCAAGCAATACATTTGCACACGTGTTTGTGAGAGCATTATGCGTATGACTATTCTGCATTGAAATGATCAGTAAACACGTTCATCCGAGAACGGTTTAAGAGTTTTGGCCACTTTCTTGTTCGTGTTTGCAGTTTTTGTTAGAAATGATTAATTAAGAATGCTAAGTGCGAATGAGATTATGAACAGTAATTCTGGATTAATATTAATAGATGTTTATCCTATCGTGTCCGTTGATATTTATTTATGTACTGATAGTAGGTTCTCCTAAGTTATAACAAATGGAAGTTTATTCCATACTCCAGCCGAAGAGAGTTATTAAAGATATGAGAAGGAAGTTGTGCGGTATAGAAGTAGTGTGTTTCGGGAGTTGCGGTGGGACGGGGGGGAAGGGGGGGGAGTTAATCACGAACCCCCCATTTTAAAAGAAACCCCTGGCCTGCCTCTTTCACCTGGAATGCATTTTTTGGGGGGACTGGGAATGCAAAACGGGGAGGGGGAGAGCGGGAGCTGGGCAGGGGTAAAAAATGAGAGAGCGAGTTTGGTTGAACTTTAAAAAATATAATGCATACAGGATTTCCATCCTCCCTCTCCTCCCTCCTGCCTCCTCCCTCACCCAGCCTTCCTCCTCCTCCTCCTCCCTCCCAGAAGTCTTGTCTAACCGGTCCCATTCTATCTTTGCGTCAGAGACTCTCAAACTAAACCCCTCCCCCTTTTTTTTAACTGCCCTCCTCCTCCTCCTCCTACCCTTCCCTCTGGTGTCCTTCCCTCCCTCCCTCCTCCATCATTCTCACTCCCTTTTTCTCCCTGTTAATTACCCCCTTGATCTACCCCCTTCTGTTCAGTAAGACACGGCTAAACTGCATGGCAGGGCAGAGAGAGAGAGAAAGAGAGAGAGAGGGAGAGAGGCGTGCGTTTCGAAGTCTAAATGATGGCGTTCTATATCTCATCATAATCAATACGGATTGGAAAATATCTCTGTAAACACTGCGCAGTTATTTATGGCATTTTGTAATTGTCGTAATGGATGGTCCTCCGTGGCCTTATGTTATATGTTATCAGACTTGCATCCTGTCTAAGATTAGTACAGAGGATCTATACTTGGGATGCATATGAATATCGCTTCCTTAATCATTGTCATTGTTTAGCCAATTATTTCTGGGATCTGGTTTGGTTTGTGTATACACAGATTTATATATATATAGAAAGAGTAAAGTGTCTGGTTTCGTCATAAAGCTACAGTTGTTGAATAAATGATGAAAGTCACCCGAGGTATGGATGCTATGTTTACATCCATACCATACCATACCTCAGGTAATTTGTTTATTTATTTGACATTTGTAGCTTTATGACGAAACCAGACGCTTTTGTTATTACTTCATAAAAAAGCAATATCCTAATATATATATATATATATATATATATATATATATATATATATATATATATATATATATATATATATATATATATATATATACTCAATTGTTGTAGTTTCTGATAAATTTAACTTGTTTGGTTAGTTAATATTATATTCTTTTAGCTTCTGGTTTATCTGTCTTTTTGTTTATCGCTTTCTTCCGTCATAATCTTTGCCCTGGATTTTGCCGCATATCTTTATTGTAAACACACATCCTGCCCCCCTCCGCCGCCTTCCCCATTGCATTAGTTCTCTCTCTCTCTCTCTCTCTCTCTCCTCCTTGCATCTCCCATTGCATTGATGCCCTCGGTTCTATCCCTTTGACCTTTCTTCCTTTCATGAAACGTAATTTTTCTCGGCATTTCTTTATTTCCATCAATCTGTCCATGATATATTTTTTACCTTTCTTTTCTTTCATGGATTATTCACCTTCAACCATTCACTCCTACCAACCCCTCCCCCCTCCTTCCTCACCCCGCCGTCCGCATCATCTTCATTATTATCATTATCCTTTATTTTCCCTACCTTTATCATCGTCGTCACCATCTTTTTTATTTTTATCATCTTTATACCTGCATCATTATGTCGAGTTTATATTTTTTTCCTTTTTCTTTTCACGTGTTATACGGTGTTCGTCATCCTTGGGATATCTTATTCCCTCGTTATTCTTTTTGTCTATCTTTTGCTCTCTGATATGCATACAAATTATATATATATATATATATATATATATATATATATATATATATATATATATATATAATATATATATATATATGTATGTATATATATATCCAAGTATTGAATAATTCTCTTTCTCTCTCTCTCTCTCTTTGCTTGCTTGTGTTTTCACCTGATTACTCAAGCCATAGAAATCCTCTTCTTCCCCTCCTCCTCCTCCTCCTCCTCCTCCTCCATCCTCTCCCTTTTAGCCATCATCACCATTGTCATCTTGCTCGCGTACCTACGCCTGCTCCTCTTTATCGCAGTCTATCTCTCCCATCCTCCTCATCCATCTAATCATCCTTTTTGCATTAGCCCCTCTCCTTTCCTTCCTTCTGCCTCCTTCCCGTTTTGTCCCCACACCTCAGCTGGTCATTAGTTATTAAGTATAATTAGGCGGAAGACTTCAGCGTGGACGCGGGCACAATGGCTGCCGGTGTCCATTGTGTATTGTTAAGGGAACCAGGCCGCCTAGTATTGTTTAATAGCAGAGCAGTTTGTTCGCTCAATGTATCGTTAAAATTGCTATGATTGCCAGTCCCCTACCCCTCTCGCATGCGTGCGCGCGCGAGCACTTGCACGCACACGAACACACACACACACACATACATACATACATTCAAAGCACACTCACGCACTCACATCATTTACATACACTCATCAAATGAGCACAAACTACTACAACCACACCAGAAATTCTCTCTCTCTCTCTCAACACACCCGTCCATTCATCTACACTAATGCAAGCCGCATACCTACCGCACGCAGATAGAATCACCGGGGATTTTTGTAGTAATTTGGAAGTCTCTTCACAATTGCCATCTTTGATCGAGAAATAGTTGTCGAAAGTCTTTACAATAATTCTCCTTCTCTTTCGTTCTCTTCTTCTTCTTCTTCTTCTTCTGCAACACTGCTTGAAAGGAGGCCCCCCATATCGATTTTATCACCGAGCATGTTTTTAGCTCGACGGATGAAAGGAAAGCTTTATAATTGATCTCTGCAAGAATAAGTTCTTCCTCGGGCTCTCTCTCTCTCTCTCTCTCTCTCTCTCTCTTGACACACACACACACACACACTCGCACCCACTCACGCACGGAGAGAGAGAGAGAGAGGTGGGGGGAGAGAGAGGAGAGGAGGTGGGGAGTACTATCATCTCAGTTGCGTAAGATAGGTTTTGAGAGCGCACATGGATTGCGGCTGAGAGCAAAGGGGCGTAAGAGAGAGAGAGAGAGAGAGAGAGAGAGAGAGAGAGAGAGAGATTTTATACGACGTGTGAGCCGTGACATAATGTACAAGAGACCGGATCGTTAGTATTGTTGTAATGTAGAATAAAGTCCTTAACCTTTGAAGTAATGACGTGCAAATATTCTTGCGCTACTGATAGAGAGAGAGAGAGAGAGAGAGAGAGAGAGAGGAGAGATGGGAGCAGAGAATTGGTGAAAGAGAACTAAAGAATATCATACTCCAGTACGAGAGAGAGAGAGAGAGAGAGAGAGGAGAGAGAGAGAGAGAGAGAGAGAATTCAAAATATGTGAGGGGAAATATAAAGTATGCCGCACTTGTGTGTTGAGAGAGAAAGTGAAAATAAAATCGAAATACGTGAGAGACGGATATTTCCACCTCAGAGAGAGAGAGAGAAGAGAGAGAGAGAGAGAGAGAGAGAGAGAGAGAGAGAGAGAATGTCACACTTCTGGATAAGGGACGGAGCTTACTCTGTGATCAAGGTGATTTCCTCCAAACGAAGGGAGAGAAAAAGAAAGAGAATAAATAAAAAAGAAAAAAAGACAGATTGAGGGGGAAATTTGTTTTTATTCTTCATGCATTGTCAGACGGAACCATTTTTAACCTGCTATTTACATTTGTCAAGATTTTCGAATGCAAAACGTTTCTTTGGCCGTCTCCTGCCCCAGCGCGTGTAACTGAATATTACGTTCTTGTTGTGGATTTTTAATTGCAGCGTTAATTTAATTTGTGGGATGTTTTTGCGCCTTATTCCCTTTCCCGTGAAATATATATATATATATTATATATATATATATATAATATATATATAATATATATATATATATATATATATATATATGTATATATATATATATTATTATAATAATATATAATATGTACTCTTATTTACTCCAGCACGTCTTTTCTTATGAAGTTTACGAGCCAATCACACGTATATACTTTCGTCTTACTGATGACTACATTTCTACCAAGTTTTCCTTTTGAGATTACCTAAAGTGAGATCCCGTGTCCAAAGCATGCTGTCTTATTTATTTATTTATTCATTTATTTATTTACAACTGCTATTTGTATACTTATTTATTAACCCCTGTTTATTAGTTTTTATTTTAACACCATTTATTTATCAATTTACACATGTTTATTTACATATACTCTTTATTTCTTTACGCCCAGTCATGCATTTATTTATATATTTACACCTGCTCTTCGTTTATTTATTTAATTCATTTAAGTCTATACGCCTGCAATTACACGCTCTAGAATGATTGATCGGTTGATGTATCTGTAACTCAAAAGTACTACATGGGTATAGAGGTATTAAATAATGGTGATTAACCCTTTTTTTATTTAGGGATTTATTTTGTAATTTTTTTTCACCCGCTGACTTGCATCTGCTTAGAAGATGTGGTTTGTGCGTCGTGTTTTTAATCATTCATTAATATTCATCATTTTAAATAAATGGTAAAAAAAAAAAAAAAAGTCGTTTGGGGATGTAGGTTACACTAGAGAGTTGAAAGATTTAATTTTGTGAATTGGTTGTTTTAATTTTTTTTATATAAAATTTGATTTATTTCGTCTTTGACTTTTACCAAACAAGGGTCGGAAAAGGGTCGTATGTCAACGCATTAAAAAAAAGACATAGAACAATATTAGGAAAGTGCAGCTTTAGAAGATTGAGAAGTGGCTGATCTGCTTCCTTTTGGCCCTGAGGGCACATATTGATCCGAAGATACCATTTAAAAACTCCGGAGTTCTCTCTCTCTCTCTCTCTCTCTCTTTCTCTCTCTCTCTCTCTCGGCCGTGTTCTCATGTAATTGTGTGTATGGGATTTATCAAATTTTGTCCAAACCCTCACCCCCCAGCCTAACCCCCATCTACACCCCCCCCTCCCCGTCCCCTCCCCCACCCCCCCGATTCTTTTCGCCTTTCCTTACGTATCGGGGTGGAGGGAGGAGGGGGACCTCCCACCCCCCATTCCTTCTCTCTCTCTCTCTCTCTCTCTCTCTCTCTCTCTCTCTCTCTCTCTCTCTGGCTTTCCCCTTCCCCATCTCACCTCATTTTTTTATTTCTTCCTTTTGACTTGTTACGTGAATTTGGATTTTCGTCTATCATATTTTTTGTATTTCCTTTTTTATGAAAATGGACAGGGAAACTTTTTTTTTTATTATTTTAATTCTAGAGTTTTGTACTTTCTAGCAGATTTGTAAGGAAGATTTCTATTTTCATTTGTGGTAATTATATATATAATATATATATTATAGATATAATATATATATATTATATAATAAATATTATAATATATAATAATATATATATATATTCACATTTGCCTCGCGTACAAATCGTATAATAATTGTTTATGCCAAATTATATCCCCAGAGCCCCAATGTCGGGTGTCTTCTGTGGTCACCTCTCTCTCTCTCTCTCTCTCTCTCTCTCTCTCTCTCTCTCTCTCTCTCTCTCTCCTCCACATTTTGGCGTAATAAGCATCGGATCCTTTTGTCGGTGTTGATATTTTATTTATGTCCGCGAGTGGTCATGATCGGTTCCCCTTTATAGGAAGATGGGTTTGCCAAAGCTGCGCCGTGTCACTTCCAAATCCAAAAGCGCAGTTTTATATCCGTAAGTATGGCATAATAGGCGATCCAATCCCCCTTGTTTTGCGTCATTATACGGAATCCGATCACCTCCTCCCCTTCTGCCTTGATATTCTTCAGTCTAATTAATGGAAATGATTAAACGGGAGAGAGAGCCTCTCTCTCTCTCTCGGCGAGAAATTTGGCCTTGGAAATAATAAGAAAAAATGACGAAGATTTATTTTCATTGCCTGGTAATTTTAATCATTCTACTGGGGATTTTGCCCTTAATGTGTGGGGTACTGAAGGAGGTATCTGGAAAATGTCCAGGAATGAAATAATTAATTTTAAAAATGAAGGCATTATTTTTTTTTTTCATTTCGTTGGGAGAACAATGAGAAGGTTAAGAGGAGGAAAGAATAGTGAAATCAATACATTTTACCAAGGCTAATTTTCAATTTTTTTTTTAATTCTTGGAGGTATTTTTCTCCACAAAAACAAACAGAAAATCAAATCATAATACGTCAAACTTTAACCAAAAAATATATATAAATATAACCTTAAATTCTTTTTGGATTTCTCTGTTGCTGTTGCCTTTATGTGCCTGATTTTGTTTGTCCAGCGTACAATATGGTTAAATGTTTTCCCTTTTATTTTTACGTTTTTCTTTATGCTTCTCCCTCCGTTCTATCTTTATTCCCCTAACGGAAGGTATGGAAGAGGGAATGGAATATTTCCAGAAAAGAATCTAAGGCCTAGTTGATAGAGCCATCAGGATTCTCACTTCTGTGTGAGTGGCTGTGTGTGTGTGTGCGTGTGTGTGTGTTTGTGTGTGTTTGGGAGTTTGTATTCCCGTTGTATTTGAGTTGATTTATCGCTAAATATTCTGTGTGCTTTAAAGACAATCGTGAATTTTTTTCAGATATATAAAGGTAGATAAACCGCAAAAAGATTGAAATGCAAATACATTTGTTAAGGTTAAAGCGTAACTGGTAATGATTGAGAAAGGGAATTTTGTAGCATGATGTTGGGGAGGGGTTTCTTGTTGATTCAACTCCTCCTCCTCCTCCTCCTCCTCCTCCTCCTCCTCCTAAGCAGTTCATGAAGTTGCATAAATTCACTGTCGGGAGAAAAAAGTGACACATCATCTTTGGGATGTGTGTAGATGGACCAGGATGTAGGGGCAGAGGCTGGGGAGTTTGTGGTGGGGTTCGGACAGACACACGTACGTTCAAAATCTACCCTCACATCTTTCCGTCACTGACCTTGGCAGTTGCGACGCCAGATGCGTCTGATAAACGTCGAGTTTAACCAGTGACCTTGGGAGACCCGATGGGAGATGAATTTGATAATCAGCTCCCGCTCTGTTGGTTCGTGGAGGTTTGTGCTCGTTCTCAGGTGCGCATACGCTAAAACATACACACGCACTTATACAAGAAAATACAAGAATAATTCAATTCTTGCCTTGTCTTATCGGAAACACCACTTGCCATACTCGAATACATACATTATTGACACACAACTAAGTTTTCGCATGCATTCTGCTCTGATACATATGTATGTGCTCATTCAAATAATTTCGCAAATGTTAACGTATGGAAGTTTCGTGAACCATACGTAAATACACAAATACAAACGAATTTCCACTCAATAAGGCATATACATGTTCTCATTGATGCATACACAGCCAAGCTCTGTCCAAATTCCTATTGGTATGGAAGCAGGAATTATTTGAAATATATAGAATTTTGGACAGAGTGTTAGTGTAATTTTCAAGTTTTGTCATAGATAACTGCATTTGAAAGTTAAATAGCGGCAGTAATATAGTTAGAGTGTTATTTATATGTTTGACATTTTTCGTTCTGTGATTTTAATTTCGTGTTTCGGTGCTCGTCATTCTGCTTTTTCATTGAATTTCATGTATATTAATGTATACTAGATACACACTTGAAATATGTTTTACTATTGTATTCCGTTTTATTCTTACCCCTGATGCATGATTTTTGTTTTCGTTTTAGTCCTGATGATGGAAATTGCATTCCTGAAACTTAGTTGAAATAAATACATTTGTGACTTGCATGCTGAATTTTCTACTTGACATCTTATTTTACATATGCATAGATAAATATAAATATATATATATATTATATATATATATATATATATGCATACATACTAATATAGTATATGTAATATATATATTTAGTAATATATATTATATTATATATAATATATAATTATATATATGTGTGTGTGTGTGTGTGTGTATATATATATATATACATAATAATATCTTTTAATATATTGAATATTGGAAGAGAGATAGAGGCAGAGACAGAGAAAGAGAGTTACGTGCAGCAAAAAAGAACCATCGGTAATTTTGTACCGGAGGCGGCGGCGGCGGCGGGAATGTGGGAAACTTGTTAAATTATTTTTTTTTTCAAATTAATTTATTATGCTTCCTCTATTAAATGTTGATGTGAGTGTCAATGCGCTCTGACGGCAGCCATGATTTATTTAAGGGCCAGTTGTGAGGAAAACCCTCTGCACCATTTATGCTTTGAGTAAGAGAAAATTATTTTCGACTCTATATTTGATGCCGTAGTACGACATGAGGGCGGCCAATCTATCATTTAGGGCCCGCTATACTGATTTTATTCGAGAGAGAGAGAGAGAGAGAGAGAGAGAGAGAGAGAGAGAGAGAGAGAGAGAGAGAGAGAGAATTCAAATTCAAATCTTGATTTCTAATTTACATTGGTTATTCACATAAACTTTTACGATAGAGAGAGAGAGAGAGAGAGTATAAATTGAAATCTTTATTTCTAATTTACATTGGTTATTCACATAAAATCTTACGAGAGAGAGAGAGAGAGAGAGAGAGAGAGAGAGAGAGAGAGAGAGAGAGAGAGAGAGAGAGACAGGCCTTAACCTGATTGATATAAAATTCACAAAAAAATGAATTCTCTTTGAGTGATAAATTTCCCGGATAACACGATCTTTATTCAGACAGAAATTTTTGTCCTGTTCATAACTTGCTCTGCTTTATGACTGCAGTACTGATAAGCAAATCACTCTAGCGTGTACGTGAGAGAGAGAGAGAGAGAGAGAGAGAGAGAGAGAGAGAGAGAGAGAGAGAGACTTTGATATGAAGATAAGAACACTTGCTTGAACTGGAAACCTGACAGACCGCAACTGCCAAACTTCATTGAACCCAATGACATCTCGTTTGATTGACGGCTGAACAAGAGTTGCTGCTCTTTTTGTTAGGTAACAAGGAAAAAGTAAACACGTATATCCATTTATATATATATATATATATATATATATATATATATATATATATATATATATATATATATATATATATATATATATATATATGTATATATACAAATATATATATATATATATATATATATATATATAAAGAGAGCGCGAGAGAGAGAAGAGAGATGATGAGAGAGAGAGAAGCAGAGACGAGAGAGAGAGAGAGAGAGAGAGAGAGATAGAGGAAATCATAGGTCGGTAACCATGTATAGACCAGAAAATTTAATTAAAATGAAGCCTTAATTGAAGTGAATACGATAAATAATATAGAGGTCAGTTATGTATATTAGGATAGGAAATAATTACATAATTCTGTTCTAAGCATATTCCTTTCTCCGTACTTTGCAATGCATTCCATCCACATCTAGCGTGATCTTAGATTGATGAGGTATTTTGTTTCATTTTTGTATGCGATACATTGTTTTGCATAGATCAACATGCTTATTATCCTTTTTTAATTATCTACTTATATATATATATATATATATATATATATATATATATATATGTATGTATATATATATATATATATATATATATATATATATATATATTATATATATAAGAATTAAGCTACAAAAATCCTTTAATATCCAATTCGCTCCTCCTCGGAAATGTATTTATATGTATGTCAACCGAAGGGGAATGTTTTATTTGATAAGACATTCGTCACCTCATGTGCTCGAAACCACGGAAGCCGAGAATTCAGGACGTACAATGACGCCTTAGCCCACACGGCTATCGTAAACGAAAAAAATAAATGTTCTCTCTAAAAAAACAGACCCACAAAGCACCATGGTTATCCCGTTCATCTTGCTTTGCTATGTGGTGAATAAATGAGTGTACCAGTCATAGCTGGTGCATATGAGAGAGACACACCAGCGCATGCAAGCAGGGAAGGAGGGAGTGGGGGGGGGGTGGGGGGGGGGAGATATGAGGGGTGTCGAGGGGAGACCCAGCCACCCACCCTGCGTGCATGAGCTGTTGTGCTTGCAGAAGGGAGACTTGGAGGGGTGCGGGCGAGTAGGAAGGAGGGGGAGGGAGAAGATTATGGGGGAGCAGGAAACCTGAGTGCCATGAGGACCCCAAGAAGGCACACTAGCAAATGAAGGTACACATGTTATGCAAGTCTCTCTCTCTCTCTCTCTCTCTCTCTCTCTCTCTCTCTCTCTCTCTCTCTCTCTCCAAGTTTCTCAGACTGAATGGCTCGAACAGTCGTGAACTGGGTCACCTCTACCATAATTCCGTTTTTATTCTTTTTTTTCTTTGGAAATTCTCTCTCTCTCTCTCTCTCTCTCTCTCTCTCTCTCTCTCTCTCTCTCTCTCTCTGAAATAGATCTGGTTCTCTTTGAAATTTTTCATTCTTCAGTGACTAATATGTGTGTTTGCATATATCTATTTTTATATATCCACATCTATATATATATGCAAATATATATATATGTGTGTGTGTCTGTATATGTATATATGTAAATATTTGCGGGTACTTAAAATCGTATACTAACACATAGATGCGGTAGTTATGAAAGTGCATGCAAGCTCTCTTGCCGTCGGGGTCACCTGACATAGCAGGTTTGAGTGAAAGTCACCTGGGCCAATCCCCCTTTTCCCACCTGTGCATTTCTGTCTCCCTGAGGTGAGAATGCAGTAATACCTGTTCGCGGTGCTTGTAAGTCTTCTTTGATATCTTCGATTGCAGCCTTTCCTCTGTGGAGTTTGTGGAGTGGAATAATCTGCTCTTGCTCTGTGCAAATGGTAAATGGTAAATTATGTTTCAGTTTGAATTATTATATTATCTTCATAGGTTTCATATAGATTAGAGTGGGTGTACGGTAGCTTTCCCTGGGAAGGATGTTATGATGTCTTGAGTAGGAAACCAAATATATATCCCCGTACATATATATATATATATATATATATATATATATATATATATATATATATATATATATATGTGTGTGTGTGTGTGTGTGTGTGTGTGTGTGTGTGTGTATGTTTGTGTATGTGTGTGTGTGTGTGTGGTATGTGTTTATGTAATTATATATATATATATATATATATATATATATATATATATATATACTATATATATATATAGATATATATATATAGATATATATATATATATATATAGATATATATATATATATATATATATTTATATTATATATATATATATATATATATATATATATATATATTTATTTATATATGTACTATACATATATATATATATATATATATATATATATATATATATATATATATAAGTGACTTTGCAGAGTAAAATTGGAATATCTTCTTTGTAAAATACCAATTCAAATATTGGTGCATACTGTAATTTCTGTCAAGTAAGACTTATACACTGATGCAGGTTACACCTTGTCTCCATAGAACCAAATCAGAAATTATTATGTTTAGAATATCATGTTGAAAGCTGTCTCTGCTTGAAAAATAGGTTTTCTTTACTTAGTTTACCATATGTATACTGATGCTTATTGCATATTACACATCATCTCCTGAAAAAAAAATCATGATTTATTCTGTATGCTGATACAATTGGTAAATCGTCTCTTCGAAAAAATCCAGAATACTTTATATTATTTTGCAGATTGCATGTTGGGGAAAGACTGGGATGTGGGGGAACACCTGTCTTTGATTATTATTATTTTTAGAAACGTTCCATTTTTCCCGCGACGGCTGACCTTTTGCACTGATAAATATCACGCTGAATTTATTTATCTTTTTCTGCCTTCTTTATTGTTTATTTTCCGTCTGCCCTTTCCAGTTAAACTTGCAAATATCATTTTCGCTCTGGCTTCGCTTATGCATCGCTTATCTTCTGCCTCGCCCTTTCGAGCGACCGTCATTATTCATCGCAAGGAACGACTCCGGGACGCTCTGAATGAACCCACTCGAACGTCAATGTATAGGAGTGACCATTGGCTACCTTTATGAAGCCGGGTAAAAAATTATATACAAGGGGAAGAAAAAAAGAAAAAAAAAGAGCCCACTGGTGCCCTCCGCTCTCTCGGTTGTAACTAATCGCATGCAATAACCCATCTCCCCCTCCCCGCCCCCCTACCACAACCCTCCCCCCCCACCCCGGCCAAAATGACTGAATGTGAGTAAATCTCCCGACCGTCCGTCCTTCCATGAGTGATCTTCTTCCCCCCAAAAACAAGCAGTTGTGAATCAAAATCTTCTTCAGTACTTTGGTATTTATCATTGATGTTGGGTTTAAATGATGGCCGCTGCTTTTCCCCCACCTGTATGCGTAAGGTTCCCCGTGACATGTAATTTATCACTTGATCTTGGACGTCATGCGTGCTCACCCCCCTCCCCTTCCCTTCCTTCCCCCCAAGTGCTCCCCCTTACCACCTACCTTTCCATATTAATATTTAAGAGAGCAAAATAAAAAAAAAAAAGAGCAAAAATGGAGAGGGCTACATGCTGACCCTATAGTGTATTTTCATATTTGTTTTTATTTATTTTATTATTTTTTTAGCGATCGTCCATGTGGTTGTTTTTTGAGGACGATTTAACAGATTTGAAGTTATCCTGCTAAAGAACTTCAAGTGGGATATGACACTGTACAAATAATAGTATATGAACACTTTTAGTTTATGATTTCTTATTTTTTTAAACTTTGGTAATCTGAATCTTTGGATTATGTCAGTTTGCTTTATAATAAAATAAAGTACAGTCTTCAGATTTTTCCTGGTACATTTAAGGGGAGAAATCTAATTGTTTTTTTTTAATCGTTTGTCTTTAAATTGCTTATTTGATGGATTATGTCAGTTTGCTTTAAAATAAAATAAACTAAATTCTTTAGGTTTTTCCTGGTACATTTAAGGGGAGAAATCTAATTGTTTTTTTATCATTTGTCTTTAAATGGTTTCTTTGAAACGAAATGAGAAGCGACATTAAAACTAAAAAAAGGAAGAAGAATCATTTCTTAAACATCATTGCATTGCCCTGAAGCTAGAAGACATTCCAACGATTTATCCTGACTCTGAATAAGCCGACGTCCTGAAATTCCCTGTCGCTTGCTGGCGAGTCGACCGGAGCGGCGACGCGACCAATGCTGGTGGTTGAACTCTTGAGGGTGAAATGACGTGGACGCGACGAGCAGCAACTGCGATTTAAACCATGTTCGTTAAAGCAATCTATTAATTGCGTCTCGTGTATCGACTTTCACTCCGGAACTTGTTTGGCCGGTAGGCCGTGTTGGCATAAATAATCACCCCCTGCTATTTGAGGTCAGGGTAATTGCTACAAACTGATTGTATGCGATAGCCAGGGAAGACCGTAGTTAGTTTTTTTTTTTTTTTTTTTTTTTTTTTTTTTTTGTCGTTTCGTTTCATTCGAGAAATCCTATAAATTATTTTTTATTCTGTTGCTTTATGTTATTCGAAATTGTATGGCAAGTGACTTCTTAGATATACTTTTTCCCTTTCAATAAGGTTCTAGTGTCCTTTAAGGTGGGCTAATGTGGGCTTTTTGTCAAGAATTGTCTCTTTTCGGTTTTATCATAACGATACATGATCGGTAAATTTACTCTACCTATTCCAATTGGGTAATAGGGATCCAAAGATATTTTAAGAGAATTTATCACCCTTAATTCATAATGATATTGTACAGGGATTTATAACAGTTATTCATCCGTTCACTCAACAAAATAATGCGTACAAAAGTTAATTGGTAAGCGTTTACTTACTTTTATTCACAAAAATACATTTGAAAATTTTTATCTCCTAAAATTGTTCTGAGACTGAAATGTATTTTTTGATCATTTTATTTTCATGACAAAAATTATTACAAACTCAAGATCCTTTATAAAAATAAAGAAGACAAGTCTCCTGGACTATATGCTTTTATATATCAAAGCTCAAAAAAATCTGCTAAAGGAATTTACATATGTAATGATATTATATATATATATATATATACTATATATATATATTATATATATATATATATATATATATATATATATATATATATATATATATATATATATATGTGTGTGTGTGTGTGTGTGTGTGTGTGTGTGTGTGAATGTATGCATAATTTCATGCAAATCAGAAGCTGCCTATATGAAACTGGATGTTTTAAATTTAAAGTCTTTCAGGAGAGAGAGAGAAGGGAGGGGAGAGGAGACCTCCCGAGCGAGAGGAGGGAGAAGAGGAGAGAGGAGAGAGACGAGAGAGAGAGAGAGAGAGAGAGAGAGAAGAGAGCCATAGAGAGAGAGAGAGAGAGCCATACCTTGATGAGTTTAGTAAGCTCGCGTTTTGTGTCACTGTTATACGAAGCAGCTATTCCCGTCATGTGAAATGGCTTCATCAATTATTTAGGAGTCGGTGTCAACAGCTGTGTAGGATTGCTATTAAGTCTCCTCACGCGGATAATTCAATTTTTTGGCAAAATATGACAGGACGTGGGATTGTTTATTATATTTATTCGGGATATTTCGGTTGCAGTTGATTTATTCATTCGGGCACTGGTTGACTAAGCGTATTTGGAAAATGTGGGTTATCTTTTATTCGTTTCCTGTAAGTCCTTACCTGGACTGTGGCCTTACCTGATTTCTGTCTCTTGGAGCAAGGAGAATATCTGGAGAGAGAGAGAGAGAGAGAGAGAGAGAGAGAGAGAGAGAGAGAGAGAGATGCCAAGCCGTGTTCTGTTTGTAAGAACCTAAACGTTATCCAATTTAACAATGATGCATAATTCATACAGAAACTAATTCAACGACTGTTACTGTCCTTTTTATTGTATGACATTTTCGTCAATGTTATTTAATTATTTGGCTCTGTGATCGCAATAGCGGTCTTCATTATAGAGTTGATGATGCTAAAACTATTATTGTTCAGTGAATGATGAAGAAATTTTATCAAAAACCGTTGGAGTAGGAGTATTAAGGTTTATTTTTCGGTTATTTTACTTCATGAAGAGTAACAAGAATTACCATTGTTTTTGTTTTGTTATTCTTACTTATGTCCTTTTTTTTAGATAAATATTAGCCACTGCATTTTTGTCATATGTGTATATATACATATATAGCTATTATATACATGTATATTTATTATATAATGTTTTTGTGCATGAATGTGTATATTTACATTCCATGTCAGTCTGACCTCATTATGTAATGGGCGACGAGACTTTTGTTTCAGAAATTATCCGTGACTTAGGCCAGTATTTGGTCAATATCTTGGTGACTAATGGTTGAACCTTTACAAAAGAGAATTGCAGTACATTATTTTGATTATTTTTCTTTCTTTTATTTTGTTGTTGATGTCTATAATAAAAATAATAATAATAATAATAATAATAATAATAATATTATTATATTATTATTATTATTATTATTATTATTATTATTATTATTATTATTATTATTATTATAAACAATCCGCGCGGTATGCACTAAAAATATTATTCGGAAAACAATAATATTTTCTTCCCTTGTGATCCACCTGGTCTTCATTCTTCGAACTTCGGTCACTGGACGCAAATCCATCCGTCCATCTATCGTCTCTTGTGTCAACTCGGCCATTCCATCTCTTCATTTCTCTCGTGTCCATGTTGTCCATTTTAAAGAGTTCTTCCCTTCTCTGTCTCCCTCGCCCCCGGGCCTGTTTTTCCTCTTCCCCAGCTCCCTTTTACTAATAATTTTGATAATGTCCTATAAAATTGAGGGAGTAGTTAAGTCATCTGTCTCCTGCGTTCATTGGAGAGAGAGAGGAGCGATGGGTTGACTGTTCATTGGAGTAGCGGAGGCGGACAGAAAACTGCTTTTTTTCTTCTTTTTTTCGGGTCGCAGGAATTGTCGGAAAATTGTTCTTTTAAGGGCATAAGAACGGACGGAAAACTGTTCTTTTTAAGGCACAGGAACGGACGGAAAACTGTTCTTTTTAGGGCATACGAACGGACGGAAAACTGCTCTTTTAAGGGCGCAGAAATAGACGGAAAACCGTTCTTTTTAAGACACAAGAACGGACTGAAACTGTTCTTTTTAGGGCACAGGAACGAACGGAAAACTGTCCTTCGAAGAGGCAGCAACTAACAAAACATAAATATCGAAGGGTTAAAAGTTAACGGAAAACATACGTCGAAAGCGGTGTCAGACGGAAAACATTCGAGCGACAAGATATCTACTCCATAGAAGAGATAGCCATAGACGGAAACAGACGGGGAAAACATCGCGCTGAAGAGACAAGAAGCGACAGACGGAAAATGGTTCCGATTAGACCCAAGTTAAAAGAAATAAAAAGAGACAGAGAGAGAAAAAAAAAAAGATTCAAGAACAAGCCAATACTTCGACATCATCTTTTGTTGATCCTTCCCGCATGAGTGGAGTTAGACAATATTTATCCAATTTCTCCTTGCAGTAATGTCTTGCTCATATATGCAAGGTTGATATGCAACGTGTGCAGTTACCCCCTCCTCCTCCTGCTCCTCATTCACTCCACTCCTACTATACCTCTACCTCCTCCTCCTCCTCCTCCTCCTCCTCCTCCGTCTTAATCGATCTGGACACAGGCCGACTCCTGCGTTTATTTAGGGTCCCCAAGTTCTCTCTTTTTCTTTTCCTTTTTTTCATTCTTTCTCTCCCTTGGGTTGTTTAATATTGACGTTTTCACCGGTAACTAATGTGCATTTTCTCGGGGAGCGCTCCCACTTCCCTCAAAGGTCATTTTCTCCTTTTCGGGACGATTTCTCTTTTTTTTCTCTCTCTCTTTTTTCTTTTCTCTCACTTAATTCATAAGAAAGAGCGACTCGTATAGAAGGGACAACGAACGAATCATTTAGATTAGCTTCAAAACAGGACGCGGAAAATCCTCGGACTCTTGTCACCGCAGGCCTTTCTCTCTCTCTCTCTCTCTCTCTCTCTCTCTCTCTCTCTCTCTCTCTCTCTCTCTCACCTGAGACACCGTATTCTTGTTTTTGGACTTCACCTCACTTCCATCATGCATTTGCCTCAGTCGCCCCATATCTCTCTCCCTCTCTCTTTATCTTTTTTCTTATCACATTCGTTTCTCTCTCTCTCTCTCTCTCACTCTCTCTTTCATTCTCTCTCTCTTTGACACTCACCATCTTTCTCTTGCTGTGCATTTTAATTTCTTTTCTCCCCTCCGCTTATTACTCATCTCTCCCCATCTCTTCCGTTATTCGCTCGTGTTCCCCTCTTTCCCCCTATTGCCATTAATTCTCTCCATAACTCTAACATTTATCCTCTTTCATAATGTGTCCATGTAAGCATATATATGAATGCATGCCAGGCATGCATTCGTGTGTATATATGTATGTACTATATATATATATATATATATATATATATATATATAATATAGATGTCTATATTTATATAAAATGAGAATATATATATATATATATATATATATATATATATATATATATACTATATATATACACGAGTGTGTGTGTGTGTACAGGTAAAATATGTATATGGTAGTGATTGCTGTTTGTTTTTTTCTGGCGCTACCTCCTTTCCGGGTAAAGACCCAGCTTTGAAAAATATATGTATACACTATAATATACATCAGAGCATTCATATTTTGTGCATCCATCATAAGTATCTGGTACCCGTTCATGTTCACCTCATCACCTACATACCCCAAATTAGACTAAATGATCCCCGTTCGTATTTTAAACAAGAGTTCCCTCTCGCTTCGAAAATAACAACATCCCGTGTATTGATATCGAAAAAAAAAAAACAATTATTTTCGCTAAAAGGAACAATCTCATTTCCGGTCTGTTACCCGCCCCCCGCCTCCCCCGAAAAATGATTCGAATCCAGAGGGAAAAAAAAAATAATTCAGACGCCGGTGCTTTTGCCTCACATACATTGAAAGTAATAACCACATTACAGTGCCAACAATAACTGTCGTGTAATTGTTTGCGGCAATTGTAGATTCATTGGGCCTGATGATATTGGGAAAAGATTATCAAACGACTTGCACTGTATTGTTGCTGTAGCTGAATGGGAAGGGTTTTTTTTTTTATCTCTCTCTCTATCTGTCACTCTCTCTTTCTCTTTTTTTTCTCTCTCTCTCTTTTTTGATCTTGCTGGTTAGTTTATTATTGGGTTTTGTAAATCGATTGCATTTGTATTGATGATGGTAATAAATAATTTAAAAATTAACTTAATGTCTTCTTTCTTGATTTGACATAGTTTTTCGTAGAGGGAATAATAATAATAATAATAATAATAATAAT
>NC_087215.1:23358637-23366137 GCF_015104395.2 Macrobrachium nipponense | reverse complement strand
TAGTTTTCTCTCTATTTCCTCTGAGCGCTCTGTCCGTCACGGTTGAGACTTCCTCCTGCTCAGGATAATCCGTACTCGACCTTGTAAGAGACGTCCTCGCGATTCCGTTGGAACAGCGTCACGACAACCTTTAGGCGTTTTGTCGTTTTCGAATTTTGACTCCCGCTGAATGATGGGATTATATAATGTCGTTTCGTATCCTTATTTTGCAATGGAGTAATCTCACACCATATTCGTTAAGGTTTGATTTTGGTTGGGTTTTTAAGAGATTCATTTTCCTTGTGGGATGCGAATGGTTTGATAAGGAAATTTGTCCTATTTGATGTTCTCTTATGGAACCAACCCTTCTTGTGTATGTCTCTCTCTCTTTTTCTCATTTTTTTCTCTCTCTCACTCTCTCTCTCTCCCTCTCACCGTCCTGGCTCTTCCCCCTTTTCGTCCCTTGATTGCTTCCCTTCCTCTCCCTTGGTCCATCAATCTACCCTTCTCCCCCCTTAGGCCATTCCATTTGATTCATTTGTTTTCCTTTATCCGTTAGCTCATCTTTCTTCCCTCTAATACATCTCTCTCTCTCTCTCTCACTCTCTCTGTAGGTGTGTGTGTGTGTGTGTATGTTTCCCCTTCCAGGTAATGTTTTTCCCTTGAAAAGTATCCCTCTCCGTAACGCCTGTCCTTCCCTATATCTTCTTCTTCTTCTCCCTGTCTAGTTTGTTCCCTACTCTTATCTCCTTTTCCCTCATGCAACCCCTTATTATACACATATTCACTATCTCTCTATACACTGAATAAAATAAGTGGCCCGCCCCCAACCCACACTCTTAACCTCCTTCCTCCTCCTCCTCCTCCACCTCAGCATGCCCCTCCTCCACCTCCTTATCATCTCATGTAGCTGAGAGAGTTTCTCTCAAGTCTTCTCTCTTTTTCTCCCTCCTCTCTTTCTCTATCTTTCTCTCACTCGGGGGACTAAAGGCCGATAGCCTCAAACATCGTCGTAGGCAGCCGCTTGCAGGGAGCAGGAGGAGTCTTGGCTGGCCGGTCCTCGCGGCTCCGTGCGATTTCTTGTCGGAGCGCGTCGTTCGCCCTGAGAATTACCGTCAGAGTCCTCCCAAGGGCTTTCCGTAGTGCCCCGGGTGCCCTTAAAATGGTGGAGAACGTAATTTGTGTGCTCTGGTGTGTGTGGGAGTAACGGAAAGAGGGAAGAAGTCCACTCGAGTTCGACCGAGGCGTTTCAAGGAGTAAGCAAGGAGACGATAAGCCGCGGTATTTCGTCGATGGCCCCCAAACATCGCGACTTCAGCCACGGTAGGGTAATGAGCTCAGGGAATCTTTCTTCTTCTTGTTTCCATTACTGACCACTCTCTGAGAAGAGCATTGCATTGCCCCTAAAGTTAGTAGGAGTTCCAAGTAGGACGGGAACTCCTTTACCTTGGTTTTAAGTAGCTGCTGAGAAAGTGTTTTTCTGTTACCGAATGCATTGCAGTGTTTTGACGACTGTTTCGTCACTTTTGGCTTTTTTTCATTTATTAACGAAGGCTGTTGTTGGTGCGCGCTGTGAACCTGCAGTAGCTATATTACGAGCCCAGGAAAAGGCCTCGTCAAAGAAGCGAAGAAAGAGAGCTTGCGAACTGTAAGACACGATGGAAAAAAAGTTGGTGGTTAATGCAGGCCAGAACGAGCGACGACGCACGACGGTCGGAGAGGGGTGAGAGGTGGAGGCGGAGGTGGAGCGGGTGGAGGAGGAGGAGGAGGAGGATGGGGAGATGGAGGAGGAGGCGGAGGCCTCGGCCGTGAGTTGTTATTCGTCAGTCAAAATCTTGACCGAGTATGCGTGTATTTATCAAAGGATCTCTCGATAGGACCTGTGATGTCGCTGGCTTTGATCTCTCTCTAGGAGCCACCGCATTTTTCCTTTCACTTCCTTTTCATCCTTTGTTGATTATCGGAAAAGTTTTGAAGGTTGCGTTTGCGCATTCTGAGATGCATACGGAATGCACTCTCGCTCGACTTCTTGTCCCGAAGTTGTTTCACCTAATTTGAATATGTTGTTGCTCATCATTTCCACTCTGCCACGTCCCAGAAAACCAAAAAAACATTTATTTATGCAATCATTGTGGGCTTCATTACACTCTAGTCGTCACTAACGTCAATTCAACTCAATTAGGCTCAATGCTGACGATGAGAAAACTTCGATGTTGCTTATGTGTTCTTAAATGTTGTTCAAGACGTTTCTTCTCTCTAGCAAATAAAGGCACGGTTGTGATGACGCTTCATCCATGCAAACTTACCTCTTCGTGTAAAGAGCAAGTGATGACAGCGACCACGCCGAAATCGAAATTTTATCGATAAATATCGGCATTAATGCGTTAATATTGCATTAGCATTTGAGCTGTGTTGACGTGTAGAGTTCGGGGAGCGGCCGCCAGAGGGCAGCAGTGGACGGTGGTTTGGGCGGGAACTTTACGTGGTAAAAATCAATCCCCCCCACAAGCAGGGGCGAGGGGGCGGGCTCACCCATCAAATATTACTCACTCGTTCCTTAAAAGCGCCCACAATTACCCTTCGATAGTTGACAATCCACTGACTGTCCTTTCCGATCCACTGGCGGTTCCACTCGCCTCTCAGCGTCTCGAATTTTTAACCTCATCGAGGGGTCAGAAGGTTTCGCCGTTTCTTCGGTTCCGTCGCCGAAAAGGAGAGCGATGGGATCCGAGGTTTTCCCGGTGGCATGTAGTAACTTGGCTGGGGGGATCGGGACAGGAGCCGCCATTGGGAGGCTCGAAGAATCTTGATCGCATGTTCAGTCGTTTCTTCGCTGCTCCACGCGGTTGGCTGTGTTGGGTCCAGGGCCTGGAAATAGGCTTCCAGCAGCACCAGTTCGGCCGTCCAGCACTTTTGACAGATGTTTTTTTTTTCTTTCTTGGTCTAATATAATGTCGTATTGTATTGCGGAGGGCGTCTATATAGGGATACTGCCGTGCGTCCTCCTTACAGGGAATACATGAGAAAGACGTCTGATGAGTCGCTTAGGGACTAGGAATCAGTCTCAATTTTTTCATTATTGAAACCTACTGGATAACACTTTCGGGGCAATTATACACTGAATAATATCCGTACTCTTGGACGGTTGAGAAACTTAAAGATCTCATGTTGAAAAAAGCAGCTTCAGTCATGGTTTTCTCTTGAAAATTCGTACAAGGTCCGGGAAACCCAAATGATGTCATTACTCCTTCCTTCTCGCTCTCAGATTTACCGTTTCCTCGCCCAGCTCCTTCGACCACACCCACCCACATCATAATTTCACCATTTCACCATCGCCACCCTTCTCAATCCTCCTCCTCCTCCTCCTCCTCCTCCTCCTCCTCCTCCTCACACACCACTTCCTCACTAGGTCACTTCACGTTGAAATTTCAATACTCGAAACATCAACATCAACGATCTCTCTCTCTCTCTCTCTCTCTCTCTCTCTCTCTCTCTCTCTTCTAATCTAAGGGAAGAAGAGAGGGAGAAAAAAAAGAGAGACCCAAGAGTCGGGTTTATTACCCCACCCCCCAACTCATCAAGATCATGAATAAGTACTTAGGCAGACCGGGTCGCCCGGGATAATTCATGAGTTGTAATGAGTATTACATGTCCGGCCGGATGGTCTTGGACAAGAGCATAAAAATTTATTTGTTTTTATCATGTCGGATGTATTTCCACGCTGCCGCCCCCTCCAACAACTCTCCCTCCCCACCCCCACCCCCTCCCTCCCCACCTTCCCCACTCTCTTACTCCTTTCCTACTCCATCCTTCATTCCTCCTTCAGGAAGAAATGAAAATTCTAGTCCCCCTTCTTCCTTCCCACTTGCGTTTTATATTTTTAGGAAATCCGGAAAGCTTAAATTGAGATTATTCTTGATGTTGTGTTTTGAGGAATCTCGGATTTTATGCGACATGCGCTATATATATATATATATATATATATATATTATATATATATATATATATATATATATATATATTTATTTATTTATATTTATTTATTTATGTTTTCGTTAACATGTTGTAATTTCGAGAAGAGCAGACTTTTGTCGATTTTGTTTACCTGATTTAATTCCCGGAATAAGTAATATTTGTTGACTTTCTAAATTCAGTTCTCACAATATCTAATATTTGTTATTTCGTTAAGATGTTGATATTCTGCGATTAACTAATTAATTTTTAAAGTTATTTCAGTATTACTGCCAATGTTGTAACTATACAGCCCTATTCTGTAAGAACACACACACGCACACAAACACACACACACACACACACAGAAATATCAACTTATTTCAAGATATATAATTGATATCCTGCTATTTTGATATCATGAGCAAACTGAGAGTTCATTCCGGCAAATACTGAGCTTTCCTCACCCAATAATTCTTTTTCATTTATGACAGAGACAATGTTAATTCTTTCTCAAGCCTTTACTACGGTTCTTTTATATTTCATTTAATTCTTGACCCAAATGTGTTTTCACTTATATACCATGACTCGAACTCAACTTTACCAACATTTTCCTTTGATTTATAGACTTTGTAGAAGACCTTGGGTTTGCCGGGTTGAAGCTTAGCTTTCTTGCATAATTATGATTTCAGTCACTATTGCTGTCAGAAATTGTCAGACATTACAGGGTTTTTAAAATGCTATGGATGGAAAGCAAGGCAGCGAACCCGAACTGTCTTTGGGCGTGGGTGTTTATTTGTGTATTTACTGAGGGTTCATTTCTAAACGTTCATTACCCTCCTTACTGATCCATAGCTAAGCGTGTGTGTTTGTTGTGAGAATTATCTGTGAAATACCTATAACGGACAATTTCTAAGCGTGTGTTTTTCATGACTATCACATCGGAGTCCATCTCCAGGTGTGTGTGATTATGAGAGCATTTGTTAAGTAGTTGCTTGTGTTTGTTTACGCTTCTGAATAATAATATAACAACATTCCCTTATTCTATAAAATTCCTTCTCGGTAAAATTACATTTTCATAACCTGGAAATCCCCTGAGAAGCAGAAACGGAGTTCCTTGATAAGATATGGAGGTAAAACATCCTCTCCTTTTTTTACGAGTTGCATTATTTCGACACTGAATAAATGCAAAATCGTCCTCATCAAGAATAGCTGACGGGTGGAGATGCCGGGATATGAAAATGTGGCTGAGGGATTATGAAAATATCTTATTATGGCTTATTTAAGAAAATCATCCACACAGTTGCGTCCTTTTAAGAATTTACTGTTGTTTTTTTTTTATAATGAAAATAAATGAGTGGGATCTCCCTCGTATCCGCTGATATTCTGTCGAGTCAAGAGAGAGAGAGAGAGAGAGAGAGAGAGAGAGAGAGAGAGGATTAGGAAAGAAATGCTCAAAGTAAATTTTGAAAGAGTTCTAGCATTCTCTCTCTCTCTCTCTCTCTCTCTCTCTCTCTCTCTCTCTCTCTCTCTCTCTCTCGCTTATGGGCTCAGAGTACATGCGTCTTTGGGAATGTATATAATTCACTTAGAAACATAGTCTTTGAGGAAATTGGAACTACACTTATTTTAAAGACACGATAAAAGTTAACATTTCGAAACATTTTTCATACTGAAATGGTGTATTCATTCAGGAATAGGAAAAGGATAATCGTCTCGAAACATATTCTTAAGAGATGTAATATAGATATACATCTTATAAAAATTCATTTCTTGAATGAGTTCAACACGTGATTCTTAACTAATATATAATTTCCAGAGTCTATTCCAGTAAAAAGTGTGTGATCTGTTTCCAGAAGTTCAACTTGCACTTTACGGATGAGAGAACGAAGGATATATTATATATACAGAAATTCTGAACCGGTAGGGACGAATCGAGAGGTCCACACCAGGCTGCTTCTTCTAGCCATTAGTACCTTACCGCCCTTGGGCAAGGGTCCGCTTTGGCATAAGGCCCGACTCACTCTGAGCCAGCCTGCACCAAGAAGAAGAAAAAGAAGAAGGAAAATATCATCCCGCAGGCATTAAATTGGTATAAATCTTTTACTCCAGCGCTTGCCCAGAGACATTTTTTAATTCTATTCCAAATTAATTGTGCTTAAATATTTTCCAGCCGGTCAAATTAATGGCGTATCCGTGCCTGTCTCAATCTGCGAGTCGCTCTGCGCCACTTTTATAATATCCGACAATTTAAACTTTTTTTTTTTTTCCTCATAACTTTTACTGTCTGGTCCCGATATAGAGAGAGAGTAAATTTTCAACAAGATTTCCATTTTATGTTTTTTTTTTTTTTTTTTTATGGAATTCTAATGATGGTGTTGTTAATAATGTATATAGAGAGGCCTTGGATGAAAGCTCTCCGTGTGATGACTTGGTCAGCAACCTTTTATTGATACTACTTTACCTTGCACTTCGTACCCCCTTTTGTATCTATCTGTCTGTTTGTTCATCTTTCTATTTTGTGTGAATGTATATATATATATATATATATATATATATATATATATATATATATATATAGATATATATATATTAATGTATGTATGGGATGTATAAATAAACACAAGCAGGGCAAGAATTCGAATGGCCTTCCAGAACTCTCTTTCCTCCGTGGATTTTGTCTTTATGTATAGATGTACATAAGTATATATAAGTATTATATAAATATATATATGTATATTTGTGCAAAATGATTAATACACTCTACACAAGTTCTATCAGCACTGAAGCGATCTTTCAATTGATCACAGTAATCAAGTTCATATTGATAGGATAGTTTTTTTTGGCTGAATTTTTTAATGCATATTTATGGTTACTTTCTGCGAACGCGGCTTTGATTTTGGAAATGTACAAGAGTATTGAAGAAGGAAATTGAATTTTCATTCAGATTTATCGCCAGGGAGAGGAATTTTCGCAAAATTTTGAAAGTGAAGGTTGAGGGCGGAAAGCAAAACCCTCTCGCAAATAAAGAAATAAAAAAAAAAGGGGCGAAGAAAAAATGGGAAATGGCAACCCCCTTCGGAAGGATCCAACTTGTCATTTGTTTCTGCAACAAATTTTCGTAATTTCGTAATTTCCTCATTGCGTTCCACTCATTATTCCCAACATTGAAGTTGCAGGCCCGAACGCCATCACTTCTCATAAGTTGCAAACTTCTTTAATCAAGGTTTATGTGCGCAAAATTCTTCCCCTGAATAAATCTCATCCATCATATCGCATAGGGGAAAATTCCCCAAATTCCTTATAATCTTTTTTAATACTCGGGAATTTTCCCTAACATATCCCCCTCCCTTTACGTGAATCTAAGGGATTCTTTTTCCATCATCAGCTACATGAACAAAAACAAATACGGAGGGAGTGTCCAGTATAAACAATGGAATATCCGCCCATAAAAATTATTTATTTCCCCCTTTTTTTTGTTTGTTTGTTAATGCAGGGTCTTTTGTAAAAGCTCGTTGTAGAAAAAGCATGAATGATTTATCATTTCGCACCGGAAAAATTCTGTTGTAA
>NC_087215.1:23330209-23358137 GCF_015104395.2 Macrobrachium nipponense | reverse complement strand
CATGCATCTGTCTATATGCTCTGAAAAGAAAGACGTTGTGTAGGCTATATATACATAAACATAATCTTAATTATTTACATATGGTCTGAGGGATCATATGTCATCCCTGAGCAGCATTACTGTTGAAACACGCATATCATAATCATCCCTTTGTTTTATAATTAGTTTTTACCTTTTTAATATTATAACAGTTCAAGCCATCATATTTCAGTTGTAAGACCTCTTTATGGGCATAATTAACAATTATCTGTATTGTACTTCAAAATTATCTTTTCTGTCGTGTTATTAGAATTTCAACATTTTAAAATTACATGCAAATGAAGACCCCTGCATCGCCATGATAAGGACTTGATTGGTCTAAATAAGAATGATCTGTTTTTAATAGAGCGGTTGGTTTTAACATCTGCTCATGAAGATAAAAGCTTCATTTTTCCCGAAGTCCGCTGACAGGAGGAAGTAGACACGGAATCTCCTCGAGTCGGATTTATTATAGTCGTTGCAAGCTGACATTCTCAGATGACACTTGCCTCCGCCCATCAAATTTATGTTGCCTTTATTTTTTAATGTTTTTCCTTTCTTTATCTTTTTTGTTTGTGGTTTGCCTTGGTGTGTTTTTTCTTTGCTATACTTTTCTTTTTTTCCTCTTTGGTTATTTGTTTCCGCTTGCACTTTTTCCTGTTTCCATTTAGCGTTTTTGCTTATATATTTTTTTTTTTCGTCTTTTACTTTTATTGTCTTACGAGATGTTTGAGATGTTTAACCGCGTCGAAAAATCTGTGCGGTCACGTTTGAATATTTTGCAGTCGCCCTCTCTTGCTCTTGCCCAGTAAGAGGTTGAAACCGATCTTGCATAAACCGCCAGAAACATTCATTCATCACGCGTTTGCGTTTGGCGTTCTTGAAAAAGAATGGTCCATCGGATGACGAGTTGATTGACATGCCGAAGGAGAGACAGAAAACAGTAGTCCGGGGGAATCCGGGGGAAGGGTGGGGACGAATTGAGAATTTTGGGGAAAGGGAGATGCAAAGGGGAGCCTTTGGGGGTAAAGAAGGGCGGAATAGGGGAATTTAGGGCTAGAATGGAGGGTAGACGTGGAGCGGCACTGGAGTCAAAAAGGAGTGTGGAAGAGAAAGGGTTTTTGAGAGTGGAAAAAGGGGGGAGGGGGTAGGTGGGATAGAGTCATTTTTTCTGGCGTTGGGAAGGGGGTGGAAATAGAAGGGGGTTTGTGTGGTGTGGAGGTCTCCAACAATCAGTGGAAAAGGAATCTTTATAAAGAAAGCTGGTTGAACGTTTTGTGTAAACAGGGAAAGGGACAGAACACATAGAAATGCCACTCCTTTAAAACTTTAACCTAAGAAAATAGTTTGCCTGATTGACGAATGGAAAGCGGAAAATAAAAGAGGAAAATTGGGCGGAAAATGAGGGCGTGAGATGGTAGATGAAGTAACGGTCAGTGACTCTGCTGAAAGCCTGAAGAAGGCGTCGAAGGAGGGACAAGTCAGAGAGAGAGAGAAGAGAGAGAGAGAGAGAGAGAGAGAGAGAGAGAGAGTTAATTGAAGTAAGCTGCTAATGGCCGCGTTCAAGTGAGTGTGGAAGGACTTGACGAAATCACGTTGTTTATATTTCGTTAAAGAGAAAATAAAGATCTGAAGTAGGCTGTGGTCTTTCGCGTCTTGCCGAGATTGCAAGCACAAGCAGGTGGCGCTTTAAGCATGGGGGAAGACAGCTGGCAATTATTACTTTTTTTTTTTACTGTGACTTGATTATATATATATATATATATATATATATATATATATATATATATATATATATATATATATATATATATCTATATTTGCCTTAGGAATGATGTAAAGTAGCTGTTATATGAGATATGTCAGTGCATGTGGAATTAAAATGTTATCTTAGTTACTTATTTGCACTTTATAGTTTTTTATGCTTTGTCGTCCCCTTTCACCCCCCCCCCCCCCCCCACCCCCAAGAGTATATATACTGTGCATGAAAAATTCAGGGAGACGTGTATGACATTTTTCAAACCTTTTTTTTTTTTATATAAATGTGATTAAAAACTGTATTAGTTGTGAAGAGGCATAGCAGTTGACATGAAGTTGATTATGAACCGCTTTCCTTTCTGGCTCTCTCTTATTTTTATTTGTCATTCTTTGAACGAAGTTTATATTAAAAACTGTTGTGGATGCATTTATT
This sequence comes from Macrobrachium nipponense, assembly GCF_015104395.2. NCBI lineage: Eukaryota > Metazoa > Arthropoda > Malacostraca > Decapoda > Palaemonidae > Macrobrachium > Macrobrachium nipponense. The sequence continues at coordinate 23,355,928 of NC_087215.1, read as the reverse complement.
TCTCTCCGTAAGGTCAAAGAGTCCAACTGGGAAAAGCCTCTTTTTAATATAGAAATACAATATAGAAATATATGAAGGGGTTCCTAGGGATGACTTTTATTAACTTAAAGTGTAACCTAAGCCTCCTGTAAACCTATTTGCTTGGAGATGATATTTCACTCACCGTTTTTATGAAACATCTGATTTTTATTTCTTTATTTTAAGTTTTTATCGCTTATTTATTTATTTATTTTTTTTTTTTTCCTTAGACCAAGTCTAGAAAAGAGTAATAGGCTTCACATATATAGAAAATTTGAATACAGTATCTGTTATATTCAATAAAAAATAAGTAAGGTAACTATTTATACTCACCCCAATCAACGTTTTTCTCACCCCATCAGTATCTGCTTGAAATCACATGTTTGCTAATATTTATAACATCCTATCAAGGCACAAAATCATCTTGATGCTAAGGATGGGGAACTGATCGATAAAGACTTTGTGAAAGATATGCAAAAGCTATTGATGGTAATTATATTCGTCTAGGTTAGTGTGTTAACGCTCATTGTATACCAGATAATTGCATACGTATACAAATACATGTTACATTTCTTTGTACATGTGTATGTATATATAGTATATATTTGTGTGTGTGTGTGTGTGTGTGAGAGAGAGAGAGAGAGAGAGAGAGAGAGAGAGAGAGAGAGAGGTTCGAATGTAGCCGGCATCATATAAAAGGGATTTCAATAATGTAGCATTATTCCGGGAGGAAATTTTTCGTACACTATTTAAATCAATCCATTTCAGCTAGATTACTTTCGTTGGCTTTTTGATCTGTGTGATTATGGTATTAAATTGCCACCATACATTAAAATGGAAACATCATAAATGCTTAGTACATAATTAATTTAACATTGCGGAAGAGCCCAGCGAGTGAGAGAGAGAGAGAGAGAGAGGGAGAGGGAGGGAGGGAGCAGGCCTCATGTTTAGTTGTTCGGTTGTTTTAAATTGTGCCAGCGATCTCTCTCTCTCTCTCTCTCTCTCTCTCTCTCTCTCTCTCTCGGACATTTTAGTTCCTTTGCGATGTATAATATAGGGTCTCAGGTAGTAGGGTGTGAGAATAATTATGTACATATACTAGCGCACATTCTCGGCGACACTGCCTTAATACATACATACATACATACATCATACATACATATACATACATACATATATATATATATATATATATATATATATATATATATATATATATATATATATATATATATATAATCACACCCATATATATATATATATATATATATATATCATATATTATATATATATATATATATATATATATGCGTGTGTGTGTTGGTGTATGTATGTATTATGCATCCCTGTGTGCGCACGTGTGCGTCGTAACACATTCACGAGTAACGCGTGCTCGCACACATTCATTTATTCATGCAAAGTAACTTTGCATCTTATTTTCATTTGCCCCGCGAATTAGTATTCACAAAGTGGACAGATGAGCATCATAAAAGTCACGGCATTTTCATTAGTTGAACAGTTGTCGTCGTCATTACTTTTGTTTTGCTCCTGCTGTGTGTGTGTGTGTGTGAATGTGTACGTCTGTGCGTGTGCGTGTACTGATGTACGCGGTCACTGCCACTTTTGATTATTAATTATATTAGCTTAGTTTTCACTTATTGCTGACTGTTTCTATTCTTCTGTTCTTACTTCCAGAAAGCTGGTCTTAGGAAGCATACCAAGTATGCTTCTGCGTAAGAATATGCGCTGCTTAGGAACGTATAATGTTAATAGTATGAAAATGTTTACATTCATAATATGAAAAAAAAAATTACCTCATCTTTTAAGTAACTTACTTTATTTTGATCTCAGACTTATCGGTATTATATATAGACGTATATATACTATATATGTGTGTGTGTAGACAAACGTACAGACATATATAAATATATATACATATGTATATATAATATATAATCGTCTGTAATCTTTACAGACAATAAAATTATCCTTTGTTACGCCTGAATGAATAATCAGATACACACACATACATGAATATATATATATATATATATATATATATATATATATATATATATATAATATATATATATATACATACATACATACAAACATCCCTGCAACATCAAGCCCTGACTTAACAGGGAATGCAAGGGAGTCGGCTTGTTGCAAACGTCAAGAGCGGGCGCCTCCCTCTTGCAATTCTATCATCTGTATCTAGGCATAAATGCTACTAGTAACTCCACCTTTCGGCTTTCGGCTCCATTTTTTTTTCTATCTCCTTTTTTTTATTATTTTTTTTTATTTCATTCCTCTTTTTTCGGTGCGGATTCTTTTCGCATTTTTTATTTCTATTTCATGGGTCATAAAGTCCCGTTGCGAGCGGGTTTTTTAGTCGAGTGGGTTGGTTTATTGTTTCGTGGTTTTGTTAAACCGCGTAAATTATGTTTAATGGGCGTTTGGCAATGCGTGAGCGGACGGAAATGCTTGTTTTGTGTGTTTATTTCTACGTGTATTGGTAAAGAAGCATAGGTGTCTATATATATATATATATATATATATATATTATATATATATATATATATATAGAATATATATATATATATATATATATATATATATATATAAATTTCTGTTTATTCAAATGAATGAAACTTTGTTTTTCTTTACATGTATTCTCTTTATGATATATATATATATATATTATATCATATATATATATATATATAGAATATAATATATATATATTTCTGTACATGCGCCTGTATGTAAATGAGAGAGAGAGAGAGAGAGAGAGAGAGAGAGGGCGCGCGCTCGGAGCACTTGTGTGCGTACACCCTTATCAAATCGAAATTATTTATCCCTCTACCTGCTTTATGGAAAGTAAATATTCCCCGGGATGCGTCAGAAGGATTAGGAGGAATTCCGCCTTTGGTAATATTTGATGAAACTGACCATCGGCGGTCCCACTGCCGCTTTTCCATCTACCGTCTGTTTAGACCGTCTTATTTCGATGACCGATCTCTTACATCGACGTGACGGCTAGTTTGACCGGTAGATGATTCCAGTACTTCCCCTGGCCCCTGCCTCCTCCTCCTCCTCCTCCTCCTCGCCTCTCTTGATCTCCTCATTTTTTAGGGATAGTGTAATGTATATATTGTGTATCGTGTGTGGCCTGTTAATTTCTCTTTGGGTGAAATGGTTTGTAATTCCTTTTTATACGTATTTGTAGTTTAGCCTATATGATGAAAGAATTGCATTATGAAATGCTCGTCTTATACACAAACGCGCGCGCGTGTACACACAACACACACATACATATATATATATATATATATATATATATATATATATATATATATATATATATATATATATATATATATATATATATATATGTATGTATGTATATATGTGTATTTGTAATTGGGTGATTAAAAAAAAATAATTTTCTATATTATTTGACTGTTTTACTGTCTTAATCGTTCTTGTACGACTCCGTATATTGTGTGATTGCCATCTACGTTACTGCGTGCTTGCATCAGTTCATTTCGAATTTGCCTGATTGCAGCGATGTACGCGTTGTTGCCTGATTGCAGTCACCAGTCGTACAGAATTTTTTCATTGTAGTTGTAGAGGGTAGAGAGTGAGAAAGTGAGAAAGAAAGAGGGTTATAAAGAAACAAAGTAATAATCTTGCCGTTAAATGATGTTCTCCTTCCCTCTTGCATTTCTGTAGTGTTGACGTCGTTCCTGCCTCTACAGGACACAAGGATTCCTGTAGGGTAAGAGGACGCGGCCTGCAGGAATACTTTGAGCTTCTGGATGGGGTAATATTTCGGATACCGGACCAAGAGTCCGGTTAAAGAATGACAGTGTCCTGTCTGTTTAGTTGTTATCCAAAGGATATTTACTGTTTAACTCTCTTCCTTTCCTGTGCATTGAGAGCAATAATAATAATAATAATAATAATGATAATAATAATAAGAGCAACTGCAATGAATTCCATACTGCTGTTATTGTTACCCTCGTCTCTAAAACTCTCATTTATCGTTCGAAATGTCATCTGCCTTGATATTTTTTTCCTCGATTTTTTGCGAGTTTATCTCCTGGCTTTAATTTCCTTCTTAGTTCCTTTGTCGCATTTCTGTTAAATTACAGCGTTCAAGTGAAAGTTTTGCTGCTTTTTCCATATTTTTATATAAATAGGTAGATAACACTTTTACTTCCCATTTGAATAATCGCATATTTTAGTAAATCCGGCAGAAACACGCCCGACGTACTTTCTCTGTTTTGAGGCTGCATAATAAGACTGTAATTAACATCTTTTTTCCATATGTAAGTAACAAGCCTTATCCATTTTTCGTATTGCTGTTAATGGTCATTCAGTGAAAATCTCGCCCAGATGTCATTTCTTGTATTATTATTTTTCTTGAATTTTTATATTGAATCTATTAATGTGCTTTTACAAGGCTTGTATCTCTTCTCTTGCAAATGCTTTCTCGAGCCTTATGAAGGCTTTTGAAGTCGAGGTACTGCAAGCATCTGTTTCTTATATATAGTCCTTTTAACATTCTTCGCAAAGAATTAATTTAATTCCTTTCGATTTGTGGATTTTCGATGATGAGGTCGGGTAGGCTGGTATAACCTGATTTTGATTACCCCAAGGTGCTCAGCACCTGGAAGGACTTCTGCCATGCAATGTGAAGAGTCCTTCTCATGTGTTGCCATGCCCCAAAGTACCAAGTCCTGCAGGAGAAGAAGGCAGAGGAGAAGGACGGGAAGAGGAGGGGAAGGGGAAGGGAAGGGGGGGAGTAGGAGAAGGACTGTGTTAGCGCATTCCAGGCTCACCTCTGCAAGTAACATGACTCCATCTGCTCCTCTACCCTCCCTATCTCCCGTCCTCCTCCTCCTCCTCCTTATCCACTTCCTTCTTCTCTTCTTCTCCTCCTCCACCTCCTTCCCTATCATTCGTCTGCCTTATCTGTCTCTCTTTTCCATCTTCTTATTCCCCGTTCCTGTCCCTTTTTTTCCCCCCTCATTCTTTTGCATCCCATTCTTAGCACCCCTCGCCCTTCGCCCTGACATTCATTTTCTTCCATCCTCGTCCTTTTCTTGTTCCTAAGTATTCGTTTTGTTTTCCCTGATTGGTGCCATTTTGGTTTATTGTATCACGTCCTCCCTCTCTCTCTCTCTCTCTCTCTCGTTCTCTCTCTGTGCTATCGTTGCTGAGTTTTCATCCCCGCCCTGATGTACCCTATTTCTATTTGTTACTTTTTTTTTTTGTATGTTTATTTTTTTCTTTGCCTTCTGGACCATTCCCGTCCACCGTTATCTGTAACCCGGTATACATATGGGCCCGGTTATCTTTTAACCGAATCTGCTGGTTTCTTCCCTGCTGTCTGTCGTCCAGATACTGTTTATCGTCGTTTTCCTCTCGACATCATTTATAGGTCCGGCGGATTAACGCAACGAGAAGAAATGACGAAAGAACAGCATCGGCGTCAACAACTTGATTTGTTTGATCTTGAATATCGAGAGAGAGAGAGAGAGAGAGAGAGAGAGAGTTGCCAAACAAACGGCTTTTGATATCAGCCGGATGTCAGCAAGACTTATTTTTTTTTTAAGCTTGGAGAGAGCAAACTCCTTTTTTTTTTTTTTTTTTTTTTTTTTTTTTTTTTTTTTTTTTTTTTTCTTTTTTTTTTTTTTTTTTTTTTTTTTTTTTTTTTTTTTTTTTTTTTTTTTTTTTCTGCTTTTATGTTCTCCTCCTACCAATATATCTAGCGAGTTTATCTCCGTTCCTGCGTATTCATCATGGGTGACATTGCTGGGGAAAAGTGACAATTCGCTTTGTCCCCTCTACTACCCCATCTCTCTCTCTCTCTCTCTCTCTCTCTCTCTCGTCGATGCCCAAAATATTTATATACATACATATATATATATACGTTGCGACCGTAGTCATTCCCTGAGAGAAAAACGCACGCGGCCTTCAATATGTCACCATCGGCTGACCGTTTTTTTTCTCTTTCTTTTTTTTTTTTTTCCCGGAGGGTGGTGACGGTGAACGCGTATGCAACCTGTCCGGCGATACCAACTTGCATGAGAGAAATCAGCGCTCTGTCTTGGTCATTTATTTGTTGGCGCAAGTTCGCGTTGCAACGTCGGTGGTCAGCGATGGCGTAGCTAGTAATCTAGTCGTTTTTATTTATTTATTTATTTTTTTGTACAGTTTTAAAGTAGCGTACATTGCTCAGTGTTCTTATAAGTTGGTATGAAAACTGGATCATACAACACTGCTTTATACAGCTAACGCAACTTTTACTTGGGAAAATAACTATTATTTAGTAAGTACTGGATATGTTAAATGAAAACGAGACAGTAATTACCGATGCATTTTATTCTGTGGATGAACATATGCCATTGTGAAAAAATCAAGACTTGTCCAGTATGTAGATTCGTTTTATTTGTACGAGACAGACCTGTGAATCTTTGTACCCGTGTGGTGTAATGATAGGTCTTGATAATTCGGTGAAGTCACGAGAGGAACCACACCACAGTTCCTGACAAATATACGGGAATCAACAGTAACAAGGTTTTACTGTTCAGTAAACGACGAAATTCATTTTTGCTCCTTAATTAACTTCTCACTCAGTGACCAAAAATTAGTTGCTGCGATATTTCGTAGCTCAAGTTTATTGATCACTGAAGACCTGCCTTGGAGAAAATGTATGAAATGATTAACCTAATTACATAGACGAGAGAGGAGTTGCAACTGAAGAACCAGCGGGTCCTGCAGTGTACCGACAGCCTGCAGAGAGGCTCTGCCGTTGCAGCGAGATCGCCTTCTTTCCTTCCTTCCTTCCTTCCTAGAATCGCGCAGAAAGAAGATGCGAAAGAAAAGAAATTTGTGTCTGCGTCTTGTCGTTCAGGGAAGGCCCATATTCATAAAGGATCTCTTTCGGCGGGGGGACGAATAATAATAATAATAATAAAAAAAGAAGTATTTAACGTCTTTTGTTTTCATCTACAGTGATGTATGACCCTTGGTTCCTGTTGATTTTTTAATTACTGAGAAGCGAGCGGTGGGAGAGAGAGAGAGAGAGAGAGAGAGAGAGAGAGAGAGAAATTTATCCCCTCGTCTCTCCTTATTTTGCATGTAAGGGTTTAGCTTGGAATTCTGGAGATATCATTGATATTTTCATGGTTATTTATTTATTTAGTAATAATTTACAGACGCAGTAGATTAACTAGCGCTTAATTTCCATAGAATGTGTCGTGCAGTCATGTCTTCCTTTGAAGTTTAGCTTTTCATTATTACTAAAATATCGTGTATGCCGAAAGACTTCGCTCAAGTATAAAGTGGTATTTGTTGTAAACCATTTACCATTGCATTATTTATAAAAGAGTAGTAAAAAATCGGCGGTTAGAGTTTAGCATCTATACAGTATAAGCCCCGTAAAGAGGAGGAGGAGGAGGAGGAGGAGGAGGAGGAGGAGAAAGAACCTGTGAATTCTAGGTCCCACCTTTGTAACGGAATCCCTTATTCCCGTACTATCATATCGCTTATACCAGTGGCCTTCCGTGTATCAAACCCGTTTCGAACACATAATCACAGATATCGCGATCACCATACGATCATGCCGAAAGGTCTCGTTTTTCCCTTGCTTTCTTCTTTCTTCTGTTTTTGCGTTTATTTCTTGTTCTTTTACTTTGGTTTGTTTTCATATGGGAAAAGGAGGCAGTGAAGATTAATGATATTTGCATTATAATGTTCTTATTTATTTTCACATTTGTTACGTTGCTTGCTCTTTTTTTTATAAGCTATGAGCATCTGTTCCGTGGGTGCTCACTGTGCAGTTCCATAGCCTTGAAGTTTGTTTTGGCATGAATGTGATATAGATAATAATAATGTAAATAATTAATAACATTTAATTGGTGATGGAATTCTCTTTGCAAATATGTGTTCTCATTATGAAAATTAGCATAAATTATAACAAACGTAAATCAGCTGTAGCATTTAGGATTTTCATCGTAAATCTGTTTCCAATTGATAACGCCGCCACGGTCGGAATAATCGCAAACAGAATTCGACTCTCTCTCTCTCTCTCTCTCTCTCTCTCTCTCTCTCTCTCAGCCGCTCGCTCCGCCTTAGCAGCAGCAGCAGCAGCGAGGAAGTCGAATGGCTGGGTATCAAAACTTGTTGTTCTTTTAAGTTTTCATAGAAGATTCTGTTTCTCCCCCCTGTCAGCAGTCTCAGTCTCGGTTCTGTGTTTCGATTCCCTTTCCTCCTCCCGGCTTCTGGTTTGCTTTTGCTTCTAGGGTCGAATTTCCTCCCACAAGAAATGTTTTCGCCCGACCGAAAGCCTCCTTTCTCCGGCATGTGTAGGAAGGATATATATATATATATATAATATATATATATATATATATATATATATATATATATATATATATATATTTATATATAACATATATTCTTATATATATATATATATATATATATATATATTATATATATATATAACTATATATTCTTATATATATATAATATAGTATATATATAAATATATATATAATACTATACTTATAGTTATATATAAATACATACATATATTTGAGTACTCTAACCCGAGTCATTTCGAATGTATCATCAGTCATATGGGAAATGTTAATAATATTTGAATATTCTCTACGGGAAGTTTTTTTTTTTTCTCAATGAGATCATCCATTTACCGCATTTTCTTCTGCATTGTCGATATATGCTTGCGAGGTTGCAGTGTATGTATATGTGCATTTATATGTGCGTTCAGCAACACAACCGAGCACGCAGTTTCTTCCTCGGAGAACCGAGCAGAGCCGCTAAGGAAAGAATTGCTTTTGGCGAAGCATTGATCCGAAGATTTGTCGTAAAATTCGTGCAGTTTCGTGTAAATGGGGTGTCCTCTTTCGCGCGGTTCGGATAACCCTTGGTTGTGCGTAACCCGAGTCGCTCGGAGAGAGAGAGTGAGAGAGAGAACTCTTGCCCAGAATGCATACACACATACACACGCACACACATACACACACACACACAGACGGGGGACTCCCAAACTCCCATAGTTTCTGACATGCAAGTTTTGCAACATCCACGTGGTTTGTGAACGGGGCTTAAGGGAGTGAAAAGGGGAGAGGGTTTGGGGGAGGGTCGGGGGAGGGTAGTGGGTGGGATATGGGGGAGTGGGGTGACGGGGATGAAGGAGGGGTGAAAGTAGTTCTTCCTACCGTGGGTTTTGCTTCTTAATGATGGTTTCAAAAGGTTGCGATATTTTGGTAACTTAATTTTGATGCGTAAGGGCACAGAACCTTGCTAGGAAGGTGACCTTACTTTATATGCCTTCATAAATTTTATATTTATTTCTTTTTACCAATATTTTTTAAAGACAATTTCATTAATTGAGATGGCTGCTGATAGTAGGATATGCTTTGCGAAGTTGTCCTTCAGAAACGTTAACAATATTTCTATGCAGTTTATCTAACTAGGATATCATTGTTAATTTACTTATGATTGTTTGTCGTTCTTTACTTTTGGTATGTATTTGTATCCTAAGGCCTGATTTTACATAAACAATAATAACGACAGTTTTACTTTGAAGTTAATTATGTAACAAAGGTCCCTTACTAACTGCTTGTTATGTCAAGTGTACCACAAGACATCTTTCCTTCAGAAAGATTAAAAGTATTTGAACGCGATATGAAAACCATAGAGTTCATTCTTATGCAACGAGTGACATACTGATAGAAATGAGTTTATTTTTTCCCTTGGGAATTGCTACAGCCGCCTTGGACGGGATGGAATCTGATCCTGTTGTTATATAATGAAAGCAGAGACAATCTCAAGAGTGAAGTAAGTGGATCGATGTATAATAGTTCGCTTTTTAAAATGCATTTCAGTCGGACCTAGAAAGGACACGACCATTCAATGAGGGTCGTTGTGAAATCTTGTTGCGGGTTGAAAATGTAAACCATTTTTATTGCTCTTTATAGATAAAGTAAAATAAAAATTTGGAAATTATAAAAGGTAGATTAAGAAGTGGTCCGTGAATTTCCATTTATTTGAATCTCTCTCTCTCTCTCTCTCTCTCTCTCTCTCTCTCTCTCTCTCTCTCTATATATATATATATATATATATATATATATATATATATATATATATATATATATAACATCTATATATAAATATATACTAATATATATATACATTATATATATATAGTATATCTAATAGACGAGTTGCCTGTCCCGTCGGCCTTTGCTAAAAAAAAAAAAAAAAAAAAGAAATGCCTTTGCAAATCCTTCAGGAAGTTTTGATTGTAGCGGAAGTTCTCAGGAAACTCGAGGAAAAAAAAAAGGGAAAAATTGTAATTGTACTGCCAGTAGTAGCAATACGCAGCGCTTGTCAGAAGCTGCAAACTTATCAACGACTGTTAAGATTGAGACGCTTGAGATTGTTCTGCGCGTTCTTGGAGAACAACTTTGCTCTGTTATTCGTGTGAAATTTGAGTTTTGGTTCATTCTAGCTACGTTTTTTTATTGGAGATATATATGTGTATATATAAATATTAATAATATATTATATTATATATACTATATATATATATTATATATATAAGAGGAAATTCCACAATATTATGCAACGTCAGGAAAATCACGTATTCGGTAAGATTTGCTATCTTGGTAAAGGTAGTAGTGGTTAGTGAAAGCTTACTAGATAATACAATTTTCTAGGCATTGCAGTGAGTGCGACTCTGCAACGATGTCTTATAGGGATATCATATATATATATATATATATATATATATATATATATATATAATATATATAATATATATATATATCCATGAAGAGCACGTAACACCATCTTTACGAGAAAAATCCCTCTTGTGTTATCACCAGTAACGCCAGCCTCCAGTGGCCCCCCTTCTCAAAACAAAACAAAAAAATAAAGCAAGGTCCTCGGAGCCACACGACCGTGGAGCGGCGACGCCTGCCTGACGTAGTCGCTGACTGAGGTCCTCGTTGTGTCCGCCAGCGACCTCCTGCCGCGTAACGGATGATAATGTGACGCTGGCGGTTGTACCTCATGATTCCCGATGACTTTTGATGATTTCATTAACCGCGAGACCGAGAAAGTGTGACATTTTTTTTTTTTTTTTTTAAGGTTCCTTCGTGTTACGTGAGTCCGTTCGAACTGAGACATACCGTCTGTTATATGGGTAATTAATTCCTCCATTTAATCAATTTTTGGAGTTTTTCTGGCATCACACAACTGTTGTTGTGTGGTTGATAAGGTCGAGGTGCTATGGCATATTGCTTTATTTGGCAGGGGGCTAGGGGGGCCCGATGGTACCCTAATAGTGTTTAGATAATAATCTAGATAGATAAGTTTCAATATTTCTTTATGTGAAAATCAGGGCTGACGGACTCACCTCCAAAAAAAGATATATATATATATATATATATATATATATATATATATATATATATATATATATATATATATATATAGGACTTTGTCGCCTCGCTCAGTACTTTGAATTATGCCTAATTTGGGTGGAGTTTGGAACAAAGTGATCGCATTCGTCTCCTAGGTGACAGAGGTGCGTACAAAGAGGATCCTTTACCTCGAGGGACTGCGACACCAAACTTGGTGTGAGGTCGCTGATCTCGAATTCAATTAAGAGTTCCATTGTTCAATTGCAGTGTCGTCACAGTGTCTCAAAATTGATTCCCTTTTTTTTTAAGCTCAAATTTAGTATCTTTAAAATATTTGAAAATGGGGTCCACTTGTTCAAAAGTTGACGTCACCAAGACCAAAAAAAAAAAAAAAAATCTGTTTCAGATCTTGTACATATAATTTCATAAAAATCTGCTTATCTGATCTTATACAGATAACTACATAAAAAAAAATCTGTTTTTCAGATCTCATACTTATAATTGACTTGAAAATGGGGCTTCAAGTGTATATAAACGTTTTCGAAGAACGTTCGCATCAAAAGCGAAACGGCGAATTTCTGTCACAGTCAAAACAAAACGAGAGTAGAGAGAGAGAGAGAATAAAGAGACGTGGACGTATGATGATGATTCCTTGAGTACTGTAGAGAGTGGAAGAGAAGGCCATTCAGTGTTTGGCTTCGGGTAGGGCCACTCTTTCTCATGCTGATTCCTGTTTGCATTATCCACCGTCTACACCACGACTTCTTCTTCTTCTTCTTTATTTTAGTAGGAGATCTGGCTTCTTTTACTGGAGCCAATGTACTCCCCTGCAAAATTACATCAGAAATACAAAGATTAGTCATGCTAACTTTTATTTGTGGAGGAATATTAGTTTAAATCCCTTCTTGTTCTTCTTCTTTTCTTCTTCTCCCTATTAGATGGAGGAAACTCTCTCTCTCTCTCTCTCTCTCTCTCTCTCTCTCTCTCTCTCTCTCTCAATTTTCCTCTGACCTACGCCATCAGATAAGCAAAGTCTGTCCTCCTAACCCCCTAACCCCCCTCCTCCTCCTCCACCCACCCCCTCCCCTCCCCCTCCCCTCCTCCTCCTCCTCCTCCTCCTCGGCCGTACTCCTTCTTGGGCTTTTCTTCCACCACCTTGATCTGGCAACTGGCGTCTTGACCTCACTTCCTCCTCCTCTTATTCGCCTTGAACTTTGTAGGTTTTTCGTTTCAGCAGATCGCGAGGGGAGTAAGAGGGTGTGTGGGATTTTTGTAGCCCCTAATGCCTAATATTATTGGATTTTTGCCGTCGTAATTGTACTTGCATATATTAGGTTTGTGCGTGTGTGTGTGTGTGTGCGCGCGCGCGCGTCTGCATCTGCATGCGAAGGTTCTGATATATATAATATTATATAGTTTTTACTTGCGTAATTATACCGACATATTTGGGAGCTTGACTTTAGCTCCCCCCACTGTTGTCTGTCTGTCTGTCCGTTTGGCTGGATGGTTGGTCGGTTGTCTGTTAATAATAATAATCCAATTACCTCCTGGTTTCTCTCCTCGGTTCTGATCTCAAACACCAAGAACCCAACTTCTCCCATTCCTCCTCCCCTCCCCTCTCCAATTCACCTGCCCTCCCACCCACCCCCCCACCCACTCTGATAGATGTACCTTTTTCGTGGCCGCTGCGAGAGAGTCTCCGTCGCGTTCTCAACCTGGCGGCCTCCACCTATACTGCCACTATTCTTACTTCATTAATGCGTGGCGGGTGCGGGAGAGGTAGATGAAAGGACCCCAGTGTTGTGCCTCTGTCACTCCTTTTGTCTGGGCCATGTCCGTGATGTTACACCAGTTTTTTACGTGACCGCCTCCGCCTCGCTGAATCATCTTGCACAGACATCTATCCTGTCCTCCTCGCCTCCTCCTCCTCCCCCCGCCCCTCCCATCCTTCCTTCCTTCTTTTTCATATAAGAACATCCCCCATCCCTTGCCCCAAGTACTATCATCCTGCATCATCATAACCTTCAAACTCCTAACACCGTCCCCCCCCCCCCCTTCCACCCCTTTTCCGGTCTCGTTTTAGTATCAACCCTTTTAGAGAGAGAGAGAGAGAGAGAGGAAAAAAATCGATAGTTATCGATAGATTCACCGACCGTCTTCGCGCCCTTCTAAGCATCAGGTCAAGTTGGAGTTTTGTTTCTGATTGCTCTTAAACGTCCTTTTGTCTCGAGGGCCTCTTGGTGGTTGTCAAGACAAAACTGTCCTCTGTTGGTTGTGCGTGTGGCCGTCGTTAAGCATCTGGTGACGTAACGAGTCCTGCATAATGCCTCTTCGCCCCTACTTGACCCTCGAAGCGCGTCACGCCAATATGGGTCGCATTCCTATCGGGTTGGGTTGGTTGGGTTGGGTTGGTTCGTCTGTTGGTCGCTTTCAAGTCGTGTTCATGACTGGATTTTTTTGCGATAGACTTTCACGTTCTCTGTTATTGTTCTCATTTGTTCTCATTGTTCACGAACAGGAAGAATTGTAATTGAGGTAAATGAAGTTCATTTACTTCACCCGCCATAGAATGTTTTCTTTCCTAGAAAAAGTGCGTTTGATTCTGTCATACTAATATTTCCTGCTTATTATTTTTCCTCGCGTGGCAGTTCTCAATATATTTTTTAAAAATTATTTTATGCCCCTTTTTGTATAGCTGAGGCTGCTGGTTTACTTTCATACCCAGGTTACTAAGTGTTGTTTTTATTAAAAGGAATAATGAACTTTTTAATTAGTTTTTATTCTAGGCATTGTCTGTGCTTTATTCATATCATGAAGAGCGTGTTTTATGTATGCATATATTTATATATATATATATATAATATATATATATATATATATATATTATATCATATATATATATATATATATATATATATATATATATATATAGATAGATAGATATATTATATTATATATATATATATATATATATATATATATGTATATATATATATATATATATATATATATATATATATATATATATATATATATATTAAAGATTTGCACAATTATCTTACATTTTGATCGCAACTTTAGCATTAAGAACAAAACATTTGTGGCTGTGAAAAAATACTGCAACAGTTCATTCCCATTTCCTTATTGCTTCATTTAGCTTCATTATATTTGGTTGAGGACTTCTTTTTGCATTAGCTGGGCGAGAGTGTACTTCTACCAAACTTGTTTCTTTTTTTTTTCCCGGATGTTTTCTGGGCTGGGCAGCAAAGTCGCTGTTTTTCTCTCCCATCATTTGCATATTTATTACTGTTTATTTTATATACTAAAACTGATGACGGTCTTATTTTTTTTTTCGAAAACTCATCACTCGAATTAACTCGCTCGTTCCCCCTTCTTCCTCTTAAGTAGAAGCCTCATTTGTGTTATTTTATTCCTCCTACCAGTTAGATTAATCTTCTCTTCTTTTATGTTGTTTTTGCTTTTTCTCTCTTTCATTTCTGACCACTCGCGAATAAAGCTTGTTCCTTTATAAAGATACACACCTTGCTATCGCCGAGCCATATTAATCCTTCTTTATTATTTATCAAGTCTTCCCTCTTGCCAGCCATATTTTTTTTGTTTCATTTTTTATTCGCCCGTGTTTAATCTACATTCATTTTTCCTCCTTCATTTTTTCGCTTTAATCCCATTCACCGTCGTTTTGCTTTCGACTTATTGTACGAATTTAATCCCTTTCCATCCTCGCATTTCATCAGCCCTTCTCTTCTTCCACTCCATTTACCTTCTCTCCTTTTAATGCATTTCGCTTTCGACTTTTTTCGCCGCCCTTCTTAGGTCTTCGCGGCTTCGCTTCTCCAGCGGGCGAAGGACTGACTCACTCACTGACGACTCCCTTGGTGTTCCTGTGCAAGAGTGGAGCCTCGGAAGAGTAGAAAAAAAAAAAACAAAAAACTAGTAATAATAGTAAACTTTGTTGCGTCGTGCACTTGATTGACTCGGGAGGCGAGTGTGACCTTTTCTGTCATCCAGAGGCCGATTGGACAAGTTTTACCCTCGTACCCTTATCTTTTCCAGTCCTGACGAAGACGAGAAAATCAGACTCCCGTCCGAAACAAAGGACTGAAGATTATAAGTCAAGAGAAACTAAAGGATGGAGAGAATTCAGAAGCGTGGAAACTTATCTTATGACGAGTGAATTACTTACAGTGACGAATGCTGCTATTGCAAGATTTCACTAGTTATTGATTTTATGGCATTAGACTCGTTAAGAGTGATGTCTCTAACTGCGGATGCAGAATCTGTGATGAAATAATTATTCGTAATTATGGTGGTAGTTTTTTGTTTCTCTTTTAGACAGGCATATGTCGACACGTGGTAAGAACGTTAAAAGAGCCAGTGCAGTGCAAATTATATGAGTAGACGACAGCACATGATTGGGTTTGGTTTTTGCACGTTGATCTGCGTCTGTGCTGACAGAAATACTTGCTTCCTATCGAGTAAGAATCGTGGTTTTGCATATTTGTCCTTCCGTGAAAACGTTGTGATTTGCCGGGAAATTTTATGATAGGTTTTATTCCATCTTTATTGTGTGCTGTTCTGCATACATTTCTCGAGTATACATACTGCAAGTACGCTTCTAAACATGTGCGCGTGTGTGTGCGTAGGTTTGTTTGTGCGAAGTGCTAGCTTGAACACCCGACAGCCTTATTAGCAAGAGGGAAAAAAGCCCCTATCTCTTTGACATATTTACCATCTCCTTCGCTCATTTTTCTGCAACATTTTTCTTGGTGTCTCTTCCTCTCGGCCAGTGTTCTCACGCTGCTGCTGTTTGGTGCGGTGCCACCCCTACCCCTCCCTATCTCCTCTCCTCCTACCCCCTTTTCTCAACCCTTCAATGTGGGCCCCACCCCGGAAATACAACCCCCCTGTACTCCTACCACCCCCCCCCCCCCCCTCCTCCTATCTCAACTCCTCCATAACCACCGACACATTGCTCAAGCCCTTCGTCTCTTTGCCTCTATGTTAAAGTCAGGATTTTGTTAGGGTTCTGTTATCTCTTTATTTTGATGAAGCCTTCGGTCTTACATAGTTTTATTTTATGCTTATGTTTCGTGCAATACTTCTATGTTAAGTATCAAAGAATATCTATCCAATGCAACGGTAGCTTTATGTATATATTCATGTACGTAATATGTTAATATCATAATTACACACACATATATAAATATATGTGTGTATGTATATATATATATATATATATATATATATATATATATATATATATATATATATATATATATATATTACCTGTTTATATATAGCACTAGACATACTGGTGTGAGCTGGGATACGTGCTTTTATGCTATTTCATACCCCGAGATTTCATGACTGATCCACTGAAACTTCTTATACCCTCGAACACCTGAATTAATCCTGTGTGCTTACGACATTGCCACATTTAAGAAATAGGCTAACCAGTGGAGGTGGATTTTCCGATCCGATCATCACTTGCGTCGTAAGTTGTCGTTCTCGAATATTTACGCATGTGTGAGGGTGTAAAATATGCCAATAGTCGTATACACTTAGTTCTACATGTTTCTTGTATTTATAGAACAGATGGAATTTTGTGCTATTATCCTTTTGCATTATCATGTGACTTTTGCCAAAATCGAGAATCGAGATGTTGCAGATACTGAATTTGAACCTTCATACTACGTTAGTCCCAGGTATCATTTTATATCTTGTTTAAGAACTTCTTAAATTATTACACCAGCTTTGTGTCACACAAACACCACGATAAAATGGTCTCGTAACAGACGGAAACTAATGATAAATTTAGCAGCACATAACAGCAGATACTCGGGGATATCACCCTGTTATTTTGTCTTGCAGCGTGAGGAAATTCTTCCTCTCGTCTTTGATGTTATTAGGTTTCTCTAAAGATAAATAAAAAAAAGGTTGTTATGCTGCTTTGGCCTGAAAGATATGAATGCCAGCGATGTCTTGTTTTCTTTTCAGCTGCAGTTTGCTCAGATAGTGGAGCGAGATTGGCCGTTTTGTCTCGATTTCCTAGTCTCCGAAAAACACCAGATTAATTTTCGACAAACACAGATAGCTTCGAATTGTTTATTACACGGACGAATTCATCCCACTTCCGTTAATGATAATGCACTGTTTTTATATCCTGGTTTAGAATGCAACGGCAGCAGTTCTCACCTAACTTTGGGAAAGGAGAGTTGCATTTTTTTCCTTTCCCTTGCAGTCCGATCTTCGCTCATCTACCCTCAATCGGTTTCGAGTGGTTTATGAGTGCTCGACGTCATTTAAATTTCTTGTTTGACAGCTGCGTTACTGTTAATTTTGTGAGTGGTGTTTTTATGAGTTTAAATGCAGTGTTACATTCCCCAAATTATGTAACTGATTTAAATGCAGATGGTTGAACTGGAGAGATGCAATTGATTAATCATCTTGTGTTTTATGTGCGTGAACCTTAGTTGTTGCCCAGTGGAAGAAAACCTGGGCACTACGAATGAGGCTGTGTTTCATTTGCAAAATATGAAACTTAATTTAAAACAGTTTATAATTGGGTCATTTTTCATTTACGAAATGAGGGGAAACAACAAATCTACGGATCATCCCATCATTTTTCTTTTACTCTTCCACTTCCGGTATTCATGTTGTAGTTCAAGTCCCGACTGTGGACGATCAAACCTGAAATTATGTTTTGTCATGAGACCTTTTCATTGATTAAGGTTAGCGACCCTTTTCTCACATAAAGGTTACTGACCTTATTTTTTCGTCGTTCATTTGTTTCAAGATAACACAGATAACCGAGAGTATTTAGTGCAGTGGTTATTGATAATGTATGAAACGGGCATATCTGTAATTAGTATTTTCTCATGCCGTTGTTGATGTGTACTTTCTGTTATCCATAAAGAAATGTTATCTTCCGAACTTTTTCTGTTCGAGAATAATACCGCCACTTGTGTACTATTTCATCCGAATGTTTATCGGTTATCCGAAACTTGTACGATTTGAAGCAGCTCTCTTATCCTGAGGGAAAGCCCCTATGCGCTCGTTCTCTCTCCTTACCCGATAAAACAGATAATATTCCCTACTGACAAAATGCAACTTTATAACCTATGGAAGGCAATCTCCCATAACGACTGCGAAGTAGCAGTAGAAATAATTTCTCTCCTCGTTATGCTTAGGTAGCACTGTTCCCTGTTAGAACACGTTACATACCGAATATGGAAGCCACCTTCCATATTGACCGCTTGGCAGCGTTAGAAGCGACCTCTCCTTTGGTTGTGGTCACAAGAAATCTTATCGTTTCAATTGATCATGTGATTGGATACTTGTAATATATGAGATTGCTCCTTCTCTCTTTTCTTCTTCTTCTTCTTCTTCTTCTTCTTCTTCTTCTTCTTCTTCTTCCCTCAAGAATATCAGTCTCCACTTGTTCCGATTTAATCTGAGGTAGTGCAGTTCGGCCGACTCATTCAAGTACTCAATCAGATTTATTACATTATGCAAGAGAGATAGAAATGATGGGGATGACGTGCAGAGGAGCTTTGTCGGTCTGTTGTGGATGTCTGTTTGTGGCTGTTAAGGTGTATATGTATTCTTATGGCTCATTTATTTATCGTAATATCGTCTGTAACTGTGCATTTACTTATGTATATCAGTACCTAGCAGTCTGTGCTAAAAGTAATATCTATACCTTTCCGTTTCTTCAAACTCTGCCTCTCTATCTTATCTACTATGTGTCTGCCATATAACTGCATATTGTGACTGTGCTATGATGAAAAATATCCATGGACATAATATAGTAAATTCTGTATTAAAAAGTCTGTTATTATATGACGTTCGCGCGATCTAACGGAAGAATTTTACCTGTAAATTCACAAGTTTGCTAATATATTTGAGTCTTTTCTGGGTGTATGGGGATATACTGCTTGGGGGAGAGAGAGAGAGAGAGAGAGAGAGAGAGAGAGAGAGAGAGAGAGAGAGATGTACCTCAGTAGAGGGATCATTTATTGAGAAAATAAAAAAAAATAGCCTACAGAGTTGCAACTCTCTCTCTCTCTCTCTCTCTCTCTCTCTCTCTCTCTCTCTCTCTCTCTCTGATTTATTTCCATTTTCCAGGTTAAGCACTTTTAGGAATCTGGAATTAAATAAATTTTTTTGGGATCCCTGTCTTGCCCACCAAGCAAGCAAATCCACAAGGGCGAGTTGTTCACGTGAAACCTATAGCTAAATGTTCCTTAAAGACATCGTTATTGGGTGGTTCATTGTTGTCGTGAGACGCCCTGGAGAGATTCATTGGAGTAGAATCCATTTGAACTCGTGCATAGAGAGAGAGAGAGAGAGAGAGAGAGAGAGAGAGAGAGAGAGAGAGAGAGAGAGATTCTGTATTGTTGAATGATTCTAGCCATCGAGTATATGAGGTTATACACTTGCCTTCTTCGACCATTTTCACTTGCCCAACTCCATGACCTGTTAATGAGATACAGGTGAGATTTAGCGTCCAGATTACCTGGGTAAGGCCCGAACAGCTTTCAAAGCAAATGCTCGACCGATCGACTCGTATTCGTTTGTACTCTCATCCTTCACGAACCGACAGGGGACCAGAAATGCGCCTCAGTGGTCGATCTTAAAGAAACTTTGCCTGCCTTCTTTTCAACTCTTTCGTACCCTCACTCTGATCTGAAGTACTGAAGTCTACGAACTGTGCAAGACGACAATGACACCGCTGCTGTACTCTGATGTTTAAAGCAGGATGCTGTCTTCTTATTCGTTAGTTTTTTTTTTTTTACTGTGATTTTGTCTTTGATAGTATTTTTTTTTTTTTTTTTTTTTTTTTTATTCAGTGTTCCGTTGAAAAGTCAGAATTCGGACTGATATCCTGTCTGGTTCATAAGCCAAAATTTCCGGGATGCTCCACGTAATGTTATGTAATATCTTGCATAAGGAAAATCGATAAATTGAATTCAATGTAGTAGATTAAGACCCTCAATAAGGGTCTTAATCTACTACATATTTCATTTCCTGGCTCTACATAAGTAAACATTCCTTTGTTTGTGTAATAGAGTATATACGTGTGTATGTATATATATATATATATATATATATATATATATATATATATATATATATATATATATATATTGGGGGATAACAGCAGTCACGTCTTCGTTATTTATTAATATTGCTTTTGAAATATTTACTTGTCTCTTTGTAACCACTTACACTTTACCTTTTTGAAGCATTACAATCAAGTCAATGCTTGGAAATTCAGTCAAAAAGTAAACACAGATAAGAAATATATAGAATGTGCAAAATGAAGAATGACCGAGAGAGTGAGAAAGATAAATAGAAGAATATGAAAATATCGTTTGTTGAAATACCATCAAATTTTATTATAATACGTTGCATTATCTTTTTTCATTCTTGTGTCATATCCTGAGAAAAATCGTCAAGGACTCAGCATTGTGCGTTAATACGGAACTATTACTCCATGACACAACATGGCGCCGTTAAAAGGAAAAAAAATCAGTTTCTCTCTTTTTATATTTGTACTTTTCTAGAACTCCTCATCGATACTCGTGAATGTTTGCGCATTTTGCAGCGTTTTAAAATTAACCGTAACTGATTTCAACCATGACTTTTATCCCATCCCTATTTCATTCATAGACTTAATTATATACATTTTGGGAAACTTTTGTTATTTATTGCTGATAATTATTTTCATCTAATATTTTCAACATTGCTAGGGATAATTACAAATGTATACATGTTTTATGGTTGTTTTGATTTCATTACAAATGATTTCATCCGTATTTTTTTTCGTCCCTACATTGAAAACCCCTTCAGTTAAATCCATTTTTTTTTATCGATTTTCTGTTGCCTTTTTTTTTTTTTTTTTTTTTTTTTTTGCTGTAGACTCCCTTCATATACTTTTTCCGGTGACTAGGTACTCGCTGATGGAACGCAAATGTGGTTGCAATGAGTTTTTCAAATCCTTTTTTGTCTCAGTAGTCAGTATCAGATGTATTCATTTTCACATCCTTTTGTTATTATGTTCAGTTTCAAATCTGGATTTTGTCATGTCTGTTCGTTTTAAAATCGGGTCTTCATCTGTTATCAGCATTGTTTCAATTCGCGTTCTATTTCAAATCAGCCTTTTATCCTTTTTCAACAATGAGTTCAAATTCGCGTTCAGTTCTACATCATCTTTTTTTTATCTCCTGTCAACTTTGTGTCCAAATTCGTCTTCAGTCTCAAATCAGGTTTTTATCATATTCAATACTGTGTCCAGATTTGCGTTCAATTCCACGTCCGGATTTTATCTGCGTCAACATTATGTGGTCAAGTCCGTCTCAGTTTAGAATTCGGATTTTATTTGCTATAAACATGGTGTGGTGAAATACGCGTCAGAGTTCTAATCCGGTTTTTATCTGTTATCAGCGTTGTGTGTTCAACTCGTGTTCAATTCTGAATCAATGCTTTGATCGTTGTCACATGGTATCTGTTAATTTCCAAATTCATTCATCGCTCTCTTTACCAACACTGCATCTATTAATTTTCAGAATCGTTTTTCATCTCCGTTATCAACACGATGATGTCCTCCTGTTCGTAACTCGCAAATCAAGATTTTCTTTGACACGTTCAGAGTTTTATTCCTTCGCTATTATTTATCTGTTGGTTTTCATCTTCCATCAGTTCGGCGGACTGTTACTCTGGGTACAAGATGCGGATGACTTGCGCTTCTCAAAGTGACGGAGAATGTTCGGCGGGTTGAAGCAGTAGTTTTCGTTATTTCTTTTCGACTGATTTTATTTTTTTTGTGTGTGTGTTTTTGTTTTTCGTTTTTGCGTATTATTATTATTTTTTTTTGTCAGTCTTTGGTCTTGTAACTCCGGTGATTATGCACTGATGTTTGGGGTCATTCGGTAGTTATAGCTTCGTTCAATTCTTGCAGATGACGATGTTGCTTTATTGTTGTGCTATATTCATGGTTGTTGCTTTAAGGGATTGTATACATATATATATATATTATTATATATATATATATAAATAATAATATATATATATATATATATATATATATATAATTAATAATACATATATAAATATATATATATATATTATATACATATATATACATATTATATATATAATCTAATTATATATATATATATATAATATAATATATATATATATTATTATATATATATATGTGTTTGTGTGTTTTGTGTTGTGTGTGTGTATAATATTAATATTTAATTATAATATTATATATATATATACATACAGATTATTTCAGTTTTATGATGTTATCACTATTTCTCATTCATTTTCTCACAATATTTTATATTATTTTAAAAACTCGTGTTAACCCATTCAGCATTTACTCTCTTACATGTTTAATCAACTGAAATACCTTTGCCCCATTTTCCTGTCTGTAATATTTTTCTCAATATGTGATCTATTTCTCCCTCCTCCGACGCCAGGTCTTTTTCACACTCAGTCAGCCTTTTCTTCTTCTTTTCTTCTTCTTCTTCTTCTTCTTCTTCTTCTTCAACACCTTTTGCTTAGCCTGGCACTTCCCTGTAACGGGACATTTCTTGGAATTCACTGTTGAGATAACGGAAATTTAATTCCTTCTTATTTCCTCATCTATGAATATTTTTACCCGTTATATATATATTTTTAAGATTTGATTTGCTTTAAGTGCATCTCCGGAAGAGTTAGTGGTTTCTCTTTTACTAAGGTTCAAACGATCATTATAAGTAATCAGAAATATTTGAAATGATGCTAAAGATATAAACACATACATATATGTATGTATGTATGTATGTTATATATTATGTATACAGTATAAAATTATTAAATTTTTTATTTATATGTTTATATATAAATAGTATGCTGTAAGATATATATATATATATATATATATTTATAATATTTATATATTATATATATATATATATATATATATCATATATATATATATAATATATATATATATAAATATAATTCCCGGTCTATTGAAACAATTCGCATACCCTCCAAAAACCTTTCAGTAAGAGAAAGAGAGAGACAGAGAGAGAGAAAGAGAGAGAGAGACGAACTCTGTTGCATTTCAGTGATTCGCCCCAACCCCCCCGCCCCCCCACTACCACCACCACCCCCCGCCCCCCCTCTCGTGAAAAGTCCCGAGCAGAGCTCATCATTTTCTTCATGATTATCCCTTCGTACCTGGGCGCTATTTTCTTTTGCTTTATCATGGTCTTTTATGTCGAAACGCTATTCTCCAGCGGTAGTAGCAGCGGTTGCACCTCCCTGTGCCCCTATCCTCTCTTCCCCCCCCTCTGCGAGCCTTCCCTGATACAGACAGACACACACAGACACACTCACTCACTCACTCACTCATACAGCTTTCACCATCCGCCAACAACAAATCTCGCTGATTCATTATCATCATTATCAACAGTTTCTGCACAAGTCTGTGACTTCGAGTTTTAACCCTCTGCTACTTCTTCCATGTCCGCTTTATCACTTAGCGGGCTTCTTCTTCTTCTTCTTCTTCTTCTTCTTCTTCTTCTTCTTCTTCTTCACTCTCATGCTCCTTATAAGCTCGTCATTTCTTTTGTTTTTTATATGCTCTTAATATTTTCCTCGGTTTATTGTTTAATCTTTCGTCGTTTACAGTTTCCAGATTATACTTATTTTCGTTTCTTAGTTTTTTTTTCCTATTTATTATTAGCCTTACTCCATTCATGTTTTACTTCTCTATTAAATCACCAGCCGTTGTATCACGTAGTATTAATAATTCAATATCCGTTGTATCTCGCCTTTTCTAATATTTATTACCAATAACGGAACGCCTTTCGTACCCAATTCTATTCTCTAATATTGACGCCGAAGCACAGCTTAGTAAAAGAAAATAGATGAATAAAGATATACACTTATTATTTACCTTATCGCTTACCAATTATTCCTCCCCCGTTGTATCACCGCTGTAATACGTTGTTGTATAATCTATCCATGACCACCAACCGCTTTTTAATCTGAGCGACTCTTCGTCGCTCGCCTTGCCTTCTCCAGTCGTTCTATTGTCGCTGTCTTCTCCTTTCTTAGTGATCTGTGATGATTTGCGCACCCGAGAGAAACCAATGTCACGCATGGCGCCCGATAGTAAGAAGCAGTTGAGAGAGAATAAATGGAAAGAGAGATTGGGAAGAACAGGGGTAGTAGGGTGGGGAAAGGGTGGGTAGGAGGAGGAGGGGGAGGAGGAGATAGGACAAAGGCGTCAAAGTGTTAAAGATATAATTGGGAAAGAGTAATTGGAAAGAACTGGTGGGGTTTGGACGAAGGAGGGCGCTGAATTGTGGAAAGATATGATGTGAAAATTGTTGATGCGTTTGATTGATCGATGTTAAGATGATAAAGCTGGAATAAATAATGAAATGAAAATGAGAAATTGAATAAATAGGAAGGTTGGACGAATTTATTAGAAATAATGAAAGGAAGCGAATTAAGAATCAGAGGAAATAGTAGATACAAGGAAATGGCTTCATGCGAATGAACTGTGGCTTAGAAAAACACGATTGCTTACAAAACTGTAAATTGGATCAAAATGCTTTCTTAAGGTAACATCCTAGAATACATACGTTAACAATTTACATAAAAACATATATCTCATAAACGCTTAGGAATCTAAAATGCGCGTAACGAAATTGTATGTTTAGTTAGACACTGTTACAAAAATAAACTAAATGTAACAAAATGATAATGACAAGAATATATTCTTTACAAGAAATAAACTAAAAAATGTTACCATAATGATAATTTTTTATTTAATTCATCTGGATTTTATTATTCATTTGAAAGAACCCAGGAATCAACTACAGCAGAAGCAACAACAACAACAATAACAATAATAATAGTAATGATGATAATAATAATGATATTAATAATGATAATAGTAATGAAATATTCCTCACAAGAATGTTCCGTACTATATGCATAAACAAATGACGTATGCAACTAGAAGACAAGAATACCACATGAACAATATAACAAGTCAACCAGAGACTGTGGCATTTTGCAGCCGTGAACCGACTGTTTTGTAAATTGATGGTCTCTTGAACCTGTTTCTGCTGTTTATGATTTTCCAGACTTTTTTTTTTTTATTCTTTCCTTATTAGCAACAGCTGCAACT
>NC_087215.1:23270209-23322709 GCF_015104395.2 Macrobrachium nipponense | reverse complement strand
CTCTCTCTCTCTCTCTCTCTCTCTCTCTCTCTCTCTCTCTCTCTCTCTCTTTACCCCCAGCATCCGTTACACTCACACACACATACAGTATCCTTTTCGTTATCACTCTTTTTCTTATGCATTTTTCTATCCCCTACCTTAAGTCTCCCCTTCCGCGTGTTATCAATAGGTAGAATTCTCCCCCATCTCGTCCTTCCTCATTTATTCCTTTTTGCGTTTCATCCCTCTCTCTCTCTCTCTCTCTCTCTCTCTCTCTCTCTCTCTCTCTCTCTCTCTCTCATGAGGTTACGATCATACCCTATTTTTCCAGCCGTCCGTTAGGCAGCCTGTATTTCAAAGAATGAAGCTGATCTCTCTCTCTCTCTCTCTCTCTCTCTCTCCTCTCTCTCTCTCTCAACTATTTGTTACAAGCCAGAAAAATAAAGGCAATTAATTATCGTGCATAGTTACATTACTTTCAGGGCTAATTCTGACTCTTGTCCATTTTTCTCCTTGGACTTGCCATGACTTTGCACGAATGGAGAGAGAAATCGCACCTCTCTCTCTCTCTCTCTCTCTCTTATTCCTTTCGAAAGACCTGCTAAATGAAACACCTTCAGTCCCCGTAACGATAGTCACACGCTAAGTGAGGACAGGAAATAGAATTAAACAATTCTTATGGTTTTTTTTTTTTATCCACAATCTTGTACATCGACGTATATAGGGCTAAGATTATTTATACCTCGGCGTGGTTTGTTTCTACTGTGGAAGTCTCATCGCCAACAGATTTGTCTTTAAATATAAAGCATGTGCATTAATCATAGTGTCAAATAATTTCAAACTTTAAGGAACAGATTTATGGTTAATGGTCTAAGCAGCAGCAATTGTGTTACTGTTACTATTTTGTTCTGTTGCAGATCCAACTTTCTAATCTACTACTCTGTACATTCGGTTTTAAACCAACAGGCTATATTTCTAAATTTCACTCAAATCGGTTTCGTTAAGAGTTAGTGATCTATAGGATAAAATACTCTTAGCGACAATCGTACGACCTTTCCTCTTAGTCTTTGTAGCAGTTGGTACGCAATTGTAGCCACGGGAAGTCGTCCAGAGATTCCCCAGTAAGTCGTTAATCAGTCGCTATCAAGTCATTCCCGCTGGAGTCCCTTCAGATTGATATCCGTTTTGTCGATGACGTCATGAGATTCTTGCGCGTCACTGTTTACGTAGGGACATCGATTGTGACTTCATGACGTGATTATGCGCGGAATTGCTTGTCCAGGGAGAGTGTGTATTTGTAACCGGCGTTTTTATTCGCCAAGGTAGCGGATTAATCTTCCTCTGTCCTTCACTTCATTTTCTTTTCTCTGTTTACACTGTTTCTGATTTTATTTTTAAATTTCTTTTTCATTCCATCATTTGCATTTCATCTTTGCCTATCGACAATGATTACGTTAGGCGCATCTGGCATCTAAATTGTGGCTTATTTTTCACGACCAAACAATATCATGATATTTTCAACAGGAGAATATTTTAGAAGGAATAGAACGTATTTTTTTTTATTTTATCACTAATTTTAATCATTTGCTTATCGCTGATAAGAGACGTGATATCTCCTATGACGAGCCTTCTTGTACGATCTCACATCTCCGTAGCATCGTTGCAATCTCTTCTCAGGCATTTTCAGGCAAACAAAAATAAAATACACTGTTTGAATATTCCTCTCCGATTTTTGACCAAGAACCGCAAGTTTCAGCGATTTAAATTTCCATGGCACTTATTTTATATATAAAGCTTAGTTTTCGAGAGGACATAAACTAGGGTTTGATCATCCCAGTTGATTATACCAAGTCTAAAACTGTTCACTCTTCATGTTTGCTTGTATATGATCTTCTTTTCGGAGTTGAGCCGATGGCCACAGACGACAAGTCTGCGAAACGAAATAGCCCCTTTCAGAGTCCCACATCTCTAAGAATGGGCACTTTGGACGTCCGTGCTCCGACGGAGGTCGGCTGAATGAAGAAAAGGAACCGCTCAAGTGTATGGTCGAATACAGACTAATGCCAGGTTTTGGGCAGCTGAAGTTTGGCAGGTGAATTGAGGACCAGTGTATAATTTTATGGGTTTCCAACCAACCAGAGGATGGAGGCCAAACTGCCTTCCACGCCCTTGGCGGCACTTTATGGCTAACCCACCTATCCTGCCCATGACCCTGCGGCATTGCCCAATCCGACTGTGCCCATGCCCTCCCAGGTGGGCTGGTGCAGGCATGCCCAGTGGGTACAGCCCCGCCCACACACCACCCACACCCCGCCCACATGCACTACCCAACACCCCGCCCACGTTTACCTCTTGGGGTCGCCCGCTGCACCCGAGTCAAAATGGAGCGGTTTTTACGAACAGCCGCAGTCTGCCACCGCGGAAGGGACCGGTCGCACCCCGAGAGTGCACCAAAAGTGCAATTCTTTGTTGCCGATTCTCCCGAGAGAGAGAGAGAGAGAAGGAAGACCTCCTTGCGGTCGGGCGCACTCCCTCCCACGCCCAGGCCATCCCTCCCGCGCCCTCCGCGCCCGAAAGTGTGTAGTATAGAGCCGTTTAAGGGCGGCCTGAAAGTCCATTGGCGATCGAGAAGGGTTATAAATAAAGAAGGAGAGAAAGGGAGAAAAAAAAAAGTGAACACCCCGTTGGGATCGCCCGTGGAGACTTAAAGGGTAATGTGGTCCGGCGAGTGCTCAACCAGCACTCCCTCGACCCTGTCTCTGGAAACTCTATCTCCCCTGGGCAGGATCCTCGACACACAAACGCACGCACGCACATACTATACTCGCAGGGCAGTCCCCATCTATCTACAGTGATGGAAAAGGGGGTGGGGAAATAAAGGCGAATGGCATCTCTTTCGCGACGAAAAGTCCTGCCGTGTTTGTAGGAGTTTGCCAAAGCTGATTTTTTCCTGATCGGTCCTTTTGTTCGTAGGGCATCAGCATCATGGCTGCCACTGGAGCAATACCGTTGTAAAAGCTCGTGAGATGGTGAATGCAGTCGGTCTGGACTTTTCCATCTCGGTGCTTTGTGGAAGTGCTGGAAAAAGGCAGCAGCCAATTTTGTGTTGTTGTGTGACCAGATACCGCAGTGACAAGAAAGTCTGAGCGACGCTGAAGTTCAGAACGAGTGAACGTTTGTGGAAAACTAATCTACGGTTGTTTTGTTGTCCTCGTGATGTGTCCTCTCACAGGAACGTCTTTGAAGTAAATGGTCCTTCAGCCGGAGAATGTCGTTTGTCTCTGTACAGCGCAGAACGATGTGTTTTATGTTTGAGTAACAGTTGCTGACAAAGTTTCCATTGTAGATCATTCACAAACAATTTAGTTATCAAATAACCATCATTAGAAAAAAAATGGGAGAAAATATAAAAATGTGCGTTTGGAATTCAAGTGTAGCGTGTGAACAATAGTATGATACAAGTGCCGATGTAATTTTTTTTTGTTTGGGCCCGTTTGTATAGGAAATGGCTATTTGCATAAAAAGGTACCTCACACGGGAAAAAAAACCCTTTTTTTTATTTTCGACTTTTTAACGACGCTAATGTTGACAACTGCTTTTCGATTATATAGAATTTGAAACTGATTATACATTACTTTAACTTATGCACCACACGATGGCGTTGATGCTGACATGTTGTTTATAATGCAAATATTTAATGTAAATGTAGACTTTGTATACAATTCATTTGTTTTTCCTGGCTAATTATACACACCTGCGATGGGCCACTTTGATACCAATCATGGCTCTAATATTATTTATGATTTACCATTATTATTCATATTAAGATTTCTTTATTTATTATTCGTGTGGCGCAAAAACATCTGTTTTATTAGTGATCCGTAATATTTTTTTCATTGTTTTTCCAATTTGTTTTTCTTAAGTAGTAGCATATACGTTAAAAAGAATATTTTATTTCCATCCAAGTTTTCTTCAGTTTCATGAAACAGAAACATCCACCGAAATGATCGCTGGGAGAAAGGGCGTAACCCTCGCGTTATGATCTCGTTATTCTTGTGAAGTTCCGCTACGCTGTTAAGCTCCAACTTTTGGGAGATGCTGCTGGGGAATTATTGCTCCTTTGGGTCTTATCATACCACGATAAAGCTTATTGATATATAACAATTTGTAGATATGTGTGGGTGTGTCTATCTATCTGTCTATATAGTTATATATATATATATATATATATATATATATATATATATAGATATATATATAATATATATATATATATATATATATAACGACATTCATTCAGAGAAATCTCTGTCTGTTAAAACTTTGCCATCTCTCCTCTTAATGAGACGAAGCGCAAAGGTCGCTATTCCCCTTTCCTTTTTTGGTTTGAGAGAGAGAGAGAAGAAGAGAGAAGAGAGATACGAGAGAGAGAGAGAGAGAGAGAGAAATAGCGGGGAGCAAAGGGAGAGGGATTTTGTACCCTAGAGATGCAGCATCCGCATTGTTTAGCGAAACTTTGCAATTCTTTGAAGGACTGTAGGTCGACCAGGAGATGATGCGCGCCTCTTCATTAATTCCGTCTTTGGTTCAAAGACGCCCCCAGTTCATCCCATTTCGGTGATATATCCCGGCGAGTCCCTTTTATCCCCTGTCCCAATTTATCCCCGTTTCTTTCGTATCCAGCTCGGCGACATCGCCGTTTATTCCATGTCCCGCTTAACGACGCGTCGTGTTATCTATCACATCCAGATCAAACAAAAGTCCCACATCATCTCACATCTCACATGCATTTAACGTTCTGGTGTTTATCCCACAGCACACTCGACTTTATCCCATCGTCGACATGCCAGTTGATACCATATCCAACTCGACGACATCCTCATTCGAAGTCCCAATAATTATATTAACAACTATATAGTGAGGACGATAACTCTAAGGAGACTCTATATCATCGGCCTCCCCCTCCCCCACCCCTTCTCATTCTCACCCCTCCCTCCCTTACTTCCCGTAGCGCCTTCCTTCGTGGAAATAAATTATGGCAATAAAGTTTTTAATCTGTTGGTTTTACGGACTAGGGAATAAAAACTTTGAACTTAATACGACTCCCTGGTGGGCGTCCGGATAGTTGTTTTTTTATGCAATGGACAACTTAACTGTGATCTTTTTTATTTAATTTAATTGTGTTTATAGTTATGTGGGGAAATTAACATGCAAGTATACACGTAAAGAAAAATATATGTACTAGTTGCCACCGCAGTGCAAAAAAAAAAAGAAAAAAAAAAAAAAGAAAAAAAAATAATCATATAGGTAGATATGAGTAGCAGCTCATCCAAAGTTGCCTTATGAAACTGTATCGTTTTTGCTGCAGTATAAAATCAGAGCGTGCTTAAAATACGAATACTGAATCATGCACAAACGCAAATGTATCATTTCTCTTCCGAAGACGTCGTGCAAAAAAGGATATATACCTCCTCGGTTTTTCCTCCTTATGAGTGTTATATTTTCCATGTTTTATCTTCCCTGGTCTGAGTGGCGTAAGTAAGGATAAAAGCATTCTGCATTTCCTTTCCCCCCCCCCCCCCCACCCCCACACCCCCACCCCCCCCCACCCCGCGCCGAGCAACGAATGAGGCACTGAATGAGTGAATGGATGAAGGTGAAGAAAAGATGCTTCATTAACCCATCCTGTATTTCTCGTGGAGGACAGTTCATTACACACGGAAAAATCTGCGGTATTATTCTCCTCATCAGAGTCTTGTGGAGAAAATATGAATAATTCGACGCTATTTCGGATTTTGAAGATATATTAGGGAGGAATTTTTCTCACAATGATGATCAACACGGGCGTCCATTTGCATATTCTGCATACCTGATTATTCATTTAGAATTTTTTTTTTTATTAGACTTTCATCAAGGAGAAAATTGAGTGTGGATCTGTCACATTTTCTCCGTTTCTCTTCCACTCCGATGGATAGTGTAGCAGGAGAGAAAGAGAGAGGGAGAGAGAAAGAGATAGAGAGAGAAAGGAAGGAGGAGCTTCTTCTCTCCGTCTTTAGCTCTATTTTACTCTTTGTAATGGACGCTTCCCGAAGAGAGAAGTATTTCTCCAGCTCTCTGTTTTATGTTTCATGTAGGTGTTCTCTCTCTCTCTCTCTCTCTCTCTCTCTCTCTCTCTCTCTCTCTGCCAAGGGGCTTTCCTCTCCCAAGTTCGTTTCATAACGCGAAATGAACAAGAACTCTTTTTCATACATAACAGGTTCGAACGTGTTTTATTTTGGATTTATTTGCGCCATACTTGATTTTTTTTCCCTCGAAGATTTTTGGGCCTTTGTTTTTTTTTATTAGCCATGCCCATTTCTTTTCCATGTAGTTCAAACATGGGCTAGTTTTTCTTTCACCTCTTTTCTTAATTTCTTCAAACCCCGCCCCCCTCTTTGTATTTTTGCGTTTGCATATTCGGTTTGCCTAGTTTCAATCTAACTCAATATTGAACAGAGTCTATTCTGTTCGCTTGAGTTGTAGTGGTATGGCGAATTCCGTCGTCAGATATATCACGTTGCATATTTTCTTAATGTTCTACTGCCATCATTATTTCCAAAGGTTGTTACTGTCATCCACGTGAAAAGTGTTTGATTTCACAACTACTTTTAAGTAATTCTACCGCTGTTCCCCAAACCTTAATAAGACTCAAATAACTTCGTTACTTCTTTATTATTTTAGGTTCTGGGTTATCATTACAAAATGCATTATTATTATTATTATTATTATTATTATTATTATTATTATTATTATTATTATTATTATTATTATTAAATAGGAAGGCTGCGTCATTTGAGGGGACTTTTATGTCACGTTTTCTCAGTTTTCCTTAAAATTTAGAAGACTCAATACTTTATAAAATTAACCTGAATGCTGCAGCCATGCTATTTAAAAGGGCTTGTCTAAGAGATGATCTACTTCTTGCTTATTATTATTATTATTATTATATTATTATTATTATTATTATTATTATTATTATTATTATTACACGCTTATATTAGCGTCTTGTACAATAGTCTTTTCACACCTGTACCTTCAGGGAAAAAAAATGAGATTCATTATGTTGAGAATCGTGACGATGGTACGGCTTGGGGATAAGGAGGGGCCGGAGATGGGAGGAAATGGGGAATAATGGGAGGTATAGGAAGAGAGGGAGAAGGCTGATTAACGCCAAACGTCGAAGTACACAATACCCGGCATGAGATACTAAAATACGTCGCCGGAGGAATTCAGAATTTTCTAGTCGTCACTACTGAAGGGGACTTTGAAACCAAATCACACACACACACAATATATATATATATATATATTATATATATATATATATGATATGTATTTTATATGTATTTATAGGTGCTGGCATAATGTAGAGTTTGAAGAACACAGCTGTGGAGAGTCATTTTACTCAAGAGTTCAGATCGAATTTGATAACGACGCTAAGGCGAAGTCAGAGAAATCGCATTTGTGTATCATAGATGAATTGCAGATCTTATCGGATTGAAGTCGCTGATAAGCGATTTCAATTGATTGTTTTGGTTTCCTTTCATCTGTCCATTTCAACCGTTTTGCAAGAGGATCTCGCGGTTGTGTTGTTTAAGACCAGGTTTTCATTTAATTGTTTATCGAAACGAAGCTTTTTGAAATAACGTCGATTTATGAATTTGGAATAAACATTTTTTTTGCCCTTTTAATATTGAGTAATAAGGGAGTATAGCCGATTGCTTTTCGCATGCAATATATTTGAGAGAGAGCGTCGAAAAGTTGCTTGTGATTATGCTGCAGGGACCTTATTTGGAAAAGCGTAATTTTTCCTCGGAATCGGCTTTTGCCACTTCGGGCGCCGATCTACGGACGAAGGCCCTGTATATATCTTCCTCGCTGCTGCTACTGCAGCTTCTCTGCTGCTCCTCCCGGGCTCTCTCTCCCAAGCACCACCACCGCCGCCGCCGCCGCCGCCGTCAGTGGCAAAGCATCGTGAAGCATCGCGCATCTGGCGGGTTCATCGTGTTGACCGTAACTTAAACTTTTGTTGAACAGTTCTAGGCTGGTTTTGGCTTTTGCATTAATATTTCATATCCTATTTCATCTCCGAGAGACGAAGTAGAAACTTCAATATACGTGCGCAGGAAAAAAGTACTTTCGGTGTCCAATATGAAATACTTTTGAATTTTGGATGAACCGGCCATGTATATTAGCCGGTCTTCTTCTTCTTCTTCTTCTTCTTCTTCTTCTTCTTCTTCTTCTTCTTCTTCTGTTGCAGATATTTTGCTTTTTGATCTCCTTCAGCGCACGCAAAGAGAGAGACGTTTAGTTAGCGAATATTAGATGGTTAACGATATCATGCGAGTGGTTAGACAGTAATTGTCTTTAAAATGCTGTGGTTTATGGATAGTATTCACTTTTTGTGATCTGTGTCAAGTGTATGTGTATTAATTCATAAATTACAAGCACACGATCACTATGTCCTATGTCCTTTGGATGCTTGCGTTTAGAATTTTTGCTTTTAGGAAGAGGGCTTTGAAATTTTTGCGGTCTGTAAGATTGCGTCTCCTGAACTGTGATACCTGAACATTTTGAATCTTGGCTGTCTCTACTTTGGAGAACAGTCAGCTTTGAAATATATATTTTGGTAGATGTTCATTGTAAAATTTAATTTCATCGTGATGATTTCACATATAAGTATTTAATGCAAATATTAGTTCATGGTTAATCCTCTTTTCACGATAAGGGGGATATATGCGGCTGTTTAATTTTCAACGCCTTATTAAAATCCAGATTTGCTATCGTACTCTCAATCGTTTCTTAATTAAGCATTGGCGAAGGTCTGTGAATGCGCATGAAGTCCCCCGTGTATGCGCACAAGAGCGTCCCTGCATGCTCACGGAGGCGCGTGTATGTAAATGATGCATTTTCCTCTTGCTAGCCAGGCTAATGTCCAAGGCCACTTCGACAGAATTGTTTAAATCCAACTTTTGCAAACTTGAAACTTTTTAGTAGTGAGTTGGCTCCAATTTTGAAAAGTTTTTGAACAAAATTATGCCCAAAATGTCTAGACTTTTCAGACCTTTTTTTTTTTTACTTTTTTTTTTTAAGTTGTCGGTATTTGTCGATATGGAGAATATACGGAGTTCACTTTTATCGATTGGGTGCGTTTCTTTTTCCGAAGTTTTAATGATACTTGCCGCTATGGGCTCTGTTTGCTGTGTCATTTGTATAAGTAAGGGGAATTTTCATGCGATGAGGATCAGTTCTTTGAAAAATTACCGTCGTTACAGTTGAAGTTTTTCTTCTCTCTATCTCTCTCCCTGAGAAATTACACTTCTTATTGTTCGCGTTAGCATTTACATTTTATTATTTGTTTATTTGCCTGTTTTTCTTTTCCTCGTCGTAGGAGTTTCTAATGAAATATCAAGAGCATAGTTACGTCAAGGGAGTTGAAAGCAGTTATTTGGGCTTGTTGGGGTGATTTCTATAATTTTGGGGGAGCGCCATCGAATGAAAATCCGACTTCTAAATATTAATATCTTGTTTACAATAATATATATGTAACTACTCTATCACAAACAGAAATAAACATCAATCATAAGAATGTTGATCACTTGTATTGCATATATACACCAACACATTCATTCATATGTATAGATGAACGCTGTTTGTGTGTGTGTGGATTTGGAAGAGAGAGAGAGAGAGAGAGAGAGAGAGAGAGAGAGAGAGAGAGAGAGAGAGAGAGAAGTATGCCGCGCGCGCGTGTGTATGAGCATGATGAATGTAATACAGCGGCTTAAGAAATTCAGTTTTACAATAGGAATCGTTAGGAAATCCTGAAAACGGTATTATGGAGGCAGTATTGAGACGGAAGGAGGCGGACAATGTATTCGCTGATTCGTACTTGCTCCACTTACGGAAGAAGCCCAGAGACGCGAAAGAGAGGGGAAAAGAAAGGAGTGAAATAAGGGACGTGAATAGAAGGCAGCGAAGATTGTCAATAGACGGGAATGAGTAACGTGGATAGAACAATACTAAAGAATGTAGTCGTAGATTTTAAGAATGTTAGAACGAAATGAATTTGAAGAAGAATGTTCATTGGAGCAATGGATAATGCATAAGGGTAGCACGAAGAATGTGAATAGAAGTAAATGAAGGTAGCTAAAGAATGTCAACAGAGTAGAATGAAGTTCGCGAAGAAGTTGAAGTCAAGAACGAAGATAAAATTAAAAATGTAAGAAGGACTGAATAAAACGAAGGCTACGTTAGAAATGAAGTGGAAATGCAAAAGAATGAAATGAAGTAAGAATGCAAACGGAATTAAATAGTAAATGTTAAAGAGGGGAAATGGGCAACATCATTGAAAAGACGGACGAAGGCAATAAAAGTAATGCTAAGCTAATTACAATGAAATGGAGAATGTGATTACAATGAAATGAAGAACGTCAGTTGAATCAACTGAAGAATGTGGATTATTCAGATGGCAATGGAATTCGATAGGCAATCCATGCATCGTTTAGACAGCTCAGGCGGAAGGAAGGTAGAACTTACGAAGCGGGAGACAAAATATTGATCATAGAAATGGAGAACGCGGACCCAGTCCGATTGCATAACTTGTAAGATACGAAAACAAGATTAAAGGTAGTCCTTAGCATGAGCAAAAAAAAAAAATAAATAAATAAAGGATATCAGAAGGAGAAACAGATGAAAAGAAGGGAAGGGATCAAAGTTACAAGGAAAGGGAAATTTTGTGGGTAAACTTTCGTATAGAGCGAAAGAAGAGGAAGAGTAGATGAGATTCTTTGGCGAGAAAACTAAAGAGCAGCGCGGTGCGCATGTCGTGTCCGCATAATAGGCAGAAGAAGAAGAAGAAGAAGAAGAAGAAGAATTAAGAGAGAAGAGGAGACGCTTACTCCGGTGCCATTCAAGTGCTGATTAGCGCTTTCGCTCCCTCGCTGATTTTGTAATTAGTGAAGTGCAGCGAGACCGGCGTAGAATGAGTGTCGCTAGTAATTAGTAGTAATTAGTAATGGCAATTAAAGTGCGTGAGCTGCGATTACGGCCCTGATGACAATATAATTCATCAGATTAAATCTCTGCAGGCCCATCAACACTCCGTTGGAGGGAGCAGCAGCAGCGAGCGGCCGAACCCGCACGAACGCACTCACTCACTCACACGTAGATACATTTGGGCGCATCTTGTACGGGCGCCTGTTAGGGGCTCATACGCACACGCGCCCACACACACAGCACACACATATGTATGTATGTTATGTATGTATAGACTATATATATATATAGTATATATATATATATATATATATATATATATATATATATATATATATATATATATATAACATAATATATATATATATATATATATATATATATATATATTATATATATATAATATATATATATACATATATTATTAAAAATATATAATAATATTATATATATATAATAATATTATATATATAAATATAATATTATACAATAATATATAATATATATATATATATAAAATATATATAATATATTTTATATATATATTTATATATATATATATATGATATATATATAAAATATATATTATATATATATATATCATATCAGTAACACCCCCCCCTGATTACCAATGCTCCATGAACTTACGCATCTCATTTGCAAAATGTACGACCATCCCACCGAGATGTGACAAGTAACTAAGCCTCTTACGCTAAACCCCGCCGGCACATTACGGCAATAACATCGATCAAAAAAGGAAAAAAGTGTAGCTGGGGGCGGGGGGAGGGGTAGGAGAGAGGGAAAAAAAGGGACGTATGATCCATCGTCATGTTGCAAAATTGCAAGGACAATCAAGAAGCGAAATAAAACTGCGGAGAAGAACTTCCCGCAAAAGCTTATGCGTGTGCTTCCCATTGCGAATAAAATGAGTCATCCCGGATAATATGATTATTTTATGATAATTAGGGAGAATTATTATTATGATATTCCTCCAGTTTTATGAAACGGCGCGGCGGAAAAAAAAAAAAAAATTTGAAATAAAAAATCGACTGGAACAAGTTACCCCGTAATTCTTCGGAAGGATCCATAGCACGCTGAGAGGAAAGGGGGGTGGGGTAGGGAGTCAGTGGGCTAACCACCAGGGAGAAAGGGACAGGGGTAGGGGGGTGTGGTAGGGGGGGAAACCACCAGCTATTTCGAGCGGAAATATTACCTAATTATTTGGCGGGAAGCTACGAACTTATTAATTTGACGGGGATATCAGCTTATTATTTAGACGTGGATATATTAAGACAGGAAAAATGCCATGATTACTTTTAGAGATACGCATATTTTATTATTAAAGGGAAAAAATCTCGGGGCCTTGTTTTTTTTTTTTTTTTTTGCTTTTTTTTTCTGTTCGGACCACGTTCTGGTTTTAATGAATATAGTGCGTGTTTTTAAATGGACAAATGTATAATTTATGCGTGCTGCTGCCTCCGGGTGTTGGAAATTAATATGTTATCATATGACTATCGGTATATATATATATATATATATATAGATATATATATATATATTATTATTATATAATATATATATATATATATATATATATATATATATGTATATATAAAGTATGAGTGCGTGTAATATTTTAAAACCACGGTGAATGCAATACAGCGCTTTAAGTCAGAAGTAATACATTGCAGCAGTCGTCAAAATTTCATAACACAGGAAGATAGACAATAAGATATTCACATGGATGGTATAAGAATGAAACCCCTATGATTCGTATAGGTATTTTTGGAATAATGATCACAGATTATTAGTTGAAGGAGAGAAGTAATGAGAAGCGGAGTAAACGAAGCCAGTAAGGTAGCATAGGGGTGTTTTTTTTTTTGCAGGTGACTGGGAAGAGACTTAAGAGTGACTTAGGAAGTCAGGAAGGGGAATTATGCGAGGATTGTTTAGCAGTCTCTCCTTAATAGTAATAATATGTGGATGTTGAAGGCCAATGATAGGTATATAGTAAATTCTGTTGGGATATACTGTTCCCGTTGAATGTGTTCTGTAATAAGAATTGAGAAGTTGAATGTATGGAGATGCTTAAAAGTTGTAAACAAAAATTTACTTAAGTAAAAGATGTATCTCAGGCTGAGAAGAACCGTTTCCTGGCATATGTGCGTAGGAAGAATTGAACCTTAGATGTGTAGAGATACATATAAGAAGTGGTGAATAAAATTCAGCTTGGGTAAAGGGATGAATCGTAGCATATTAAGATTTTTTTTTAATGAAAAGCATCTATGATGAGAAAATGTTTGGTTAAAAAGGGAGAGCAAGACTTACAGAAAATTCTTGATAGGTGGTGTGAATATGATTTTTGAAACTTTTCAAAGGAAGGGCCCTTGTATTTCGGTAGCTAGTAGAATATGGGGTTGCATGACACAGCATGGTAAGACGGGTTTGACACACTGCTAATGACCTTCTATATCGGGGGTAGGAAGCGAATATCTAGGAAGTTTTTTGCACATAAGTTCATCCACAATTCAGCAGCTGGATTGTGGGTTTGCCATTGATTGTTGTATTTTTTTTTTTATCTCTCATCACCCCATTTTATATTATATATATATATATATATATATATATATATATATATATATATATATATATATATAGTATATCTCGTTGTGTGTGTGCTTATAATATTCATTACCTTCGTCATGCAACGTTACGTACATTCATCTACATACACCTTTCATGCTCTCATGCTATATGCAAATTACGGATGCCATCTGGAAACCCAGTATTTTTCATGATTGACGTATAAAGGCAAAGGAAGAAAGATTTTTTCTAGTGGTGGATATATTTTTACTGAATACATACACATTATATATTTTTATATATATATATATATAATATATATATATATATATATATATATATATATATATATATATGATAGACAACATGCATTTACATATTTTTGTAAAATGAAGTGATGTGAGTTGGTGCACTATTCAGTGACCATTTACCCTCATTTGTTTTTTTTTTCCAATCTGAAATCATTATCATTCATTGTATATTGAATAACATATTCTTTTGTGACCATATTCTCACTCTGGAAATTTTATATAACCTGTATTGTTCTCTTTTTTTAACAACAGTTTAACGAACTATAATACCCGAATCGACTATCAACGAATGCATAATAATTAACAAAACATAAAAGAGAACTCTTAAAAAGTACTCTTGACCCTCAAGAACATGTTGGTGCTATAACGTTTGTGCTAAAAAATAAAAATATTACAATTCCTCCAGTGCAATATTTGTAAGCGACGTAGTACAGCAAAGTGCGAAGCCAAACACTTCCGACGCTCAGAGATGCTGTAACCTATTCTGTAAAGTGGTGCTGTATTAGTGATGATGGTTCCGTCAAAAGTAATGTTACCGTAATCGTAAAAAAAAAAAAAGGTTTGCAGTGATGCCATTCTCTTGATTTGATGAACGCAAAAATTAAGAGTCGTGTTCAGATCGTGTGAAGCGGAGGAACTTTGAAGACACAGAGAGAGACACACACAAGATCGTTGTTGCTTTGAAACTCAAATTAACAAAGTCAAGTTACCCCCCAAAAAATAAAAAAATTAATAACAGAACTTTTCGTTGTCTCTGTCACGTGTAGACTCATCATGCTGATCCGAGATAGGACATAAAAGACTCTCCTGATGTTTATTAGATGAAAATAAACTGTT
Organism: Macrobrachium nipponense; assembly: GCF_015104395.2. NCBI lineage: Eukaryota > Metazoa > Arthropoda > Malacostraca > Decapoda > Palaemonidae > Macrobrachium > Macrobrachium nipponense. The sequence goes on along the minus strand of NC_087215.1, from coordinate 23,307,965 downwards.
ACAATCATGTTTTTATCTCAGACAATGGCCATGTTCAAAAAAGTTTAAAAAAAAGGAAAGCAATTTCGACACAGACCTTCAGCAACAGCCTTTTGTAATCAATGAAAGAGAGGAAAAAGTTCTATAAGTATAAATTAGCAATCCACTGACCTTAAACTTTCCCAGAAATTTCCCAGCAGCCAAAAAAAAAAATCATATATATCCTTTAGTTCAAATAGATCCATTGGAGTATTTTGTGCTCCCTGTCTCTTGAATTCATTAAATCTCTGCTCTAAACCTGCCGCCGCCATGTATGGAATGCAAGACTATGTCCCACCCCCACCAGAGATGCAATATTTTCCCTTCAAACGGGAACACGAGGTAAGCTCCGAGTTCTTCAGTGTCGTACTTCAACACATAAAAAATTAAAAAAAATACATAAACCAAACCAAAAAAAAAATTAATAAGAGAAATGTCTGTGTTCCCCCTCAAATCGAAGATTCCTTTCAGATTCTCATCCTCACAAGAATATGATCATATATACGTCTCAACTTTTACTAAACGAGCATTTTGTGCTCTTTTGAGTAGATATGCTGCTATTGTTGCTTTTCCATGTTCATTTTCATTCCCTTTTCTTTTTTTTAAATCTTTTTCTTGTCTTTATTATCCCCACATCCTGGGTGACTGCATGATTTAGAAAAAACTATAAAAAAGATATAATCGCAAGCAACCGTGGTGATTGGCCTGTGAAATTTTGGAAGGGGCTTTTTTTTTTTGTCACTGACAATCTTCATTTTTAGGTGTTACACTTTCTTCTTGCTTCCGGCTTGGCTTTTGAACTCTCTATTGTTTATTCCTAATTTACGCTCCCTTCCCCTTTTGTGGTGTGCCCCCCCCCCCCCCCCCAACTCCCCTCTCCCTCACCCCCTCTCCGCAGTATGGTATTCTTTAGGTGTTTTATTTAAATCTCAACGAAACTGTTCTGGTTTCATCCACCGGTTTCTTGAAATTTTAAGACCCCCTTTCTTTCACACTGTCTCCCTCTAAAGGCTGTGAGTAGATCATTATTATTACCTGGGACTGAGAAGCTGGTAATCTAAAAGCCACAGGCTTTCAGATTCCTTTTTGTATGGGCTTTAGACGTTATAGGCATTAAGGCTCTTTCCTTTTTGAGCTTTAGATGGTTAATGACTGCCAGTTTGTAATTTTGATGGCATGGATAGATTTCATTTTATTTTTAAAATAGTTTTCGAGCAAGGGAAATCGTTTTTTTTTATCATGAAATTAGAATGTTCATGTACACCTAGTTTTGAATAGCTTTAATGTGTAGTTACGGCGCTATATAAGGATGTCAGATTGTGATCATTGTATATTTCAGTCTCTGATTGGGTAGGTTTTTACCGCTTATATTTTGTGTGTGAAATCTTCATTTATTATGTTCACCAGGGAATACTATTATTAATGCTACATTTTTATTCAGTGGTTGTTCATAGTGTTGATTTTGGCATTGTTTTTCCATTGATTGAAAAATCGCTCATTATTATTGCTATGGTGTTTGTTTTACATTGCTTATAAAATCCTCGTCGTCATGGATATAAATATAGTGCATGCGCTTTCTGTGTTAAATTTGTAGATCTAAATGTTATTTCCAGTCGAGGTTTCACGCTTCTATAGATGTGTTTGGTTGGGGGAAGAGTATTATGTACTATATACCCAGCAGAAACTTGTACACCATAATGAAGTTGGTCCATATTTTGTTACTGGATGTCCCATTTCTCTGATAAAGGTGTGTTCTTACCTATTAACCCATCACTTGCTTATCTGTGTGTCAATATGGTACGTGTAAGTCCAGATCTCAGGTTTTATTCAGTGTCAGTAAGTTATTTTTTTTTTACGGTCGATCTTTCTTTCCTCAGGGAACAATTTTCTTATAAGGTTCTTGTGTTGATTTCTTCGCTGATTTTGGAAGGTGGCAATTGTAAAGAAAAAGAAAATTTATTTACAGATTCCAGTCGTAATTCTCACCGCTAAGATTCCCGTGACCCATTTGTTTTCGTTGATTTTGGAATAGGGTTTTAATGGGAAGGGTAATTTGATTTGATTCGAGAAAAGGAGTGTACCTTCATTTTGGAAAATAATAATACTTTGATAATGAAAAGGCTAATGATGAAATCTTATGTTTATGAATCTTGCGTAAAGGTAGAATAGTGTATTAGCCTCTTCGTTGTATAGGCTCTTTATCGGGTGGAGAAAATGGATTAAATCTGTAAATGTCCAAAATGCCTTTAGGCAGGTACAAAGAAACATGTGATAGATCTTTTATTGAATTCATCGACGTTTTACGTATGTTAAGTGTTTGTCCTTCCAACTAATAAATGTAATTTAACAGGGAAAACGTTTCCTTACAGCAGGACGGGAAGTAATATCCGGCGGATGATTTAATAGCGATTTCAAAAATGAAAAATAAAACATTTACTATTGCTGTACATATAGATGTGGTGCGCGAATTTAGATAAGAAAAAAAAAATACGAAGGAGTTTGTTTTTATGCAAATTTTATGGTATGTAATTTCTTTTTTTTTATATTTTTATAATATTTGCTGATCCGAACCACTCGCTCCTGTTCTTATGCAGACGTCACATCATTCACATCATCGGCTAAGAAAATTACCAGGCAATTTAATCGATGGTGTATATTAGCCGTTAGCATCATAATGCATAAAATTGAGCTGTTAACTTTGAGAGAGAGAGAGAGAGAGAGAGAGAGAGAGAGAGAGAGAGAGAGAGAGAGAGAGGACGATAAAACCTTCAGGCACTCTGCTATTAGAACATAAATTTGACGCTGGTCGAAAGCCTTTACAGGTATTAATAGAATTTATCCAGAAGGAGAAAAAACCAGGCTATTATTCAGCTGATGCAAATATGTGTAATTACGATAACTAAGTTGAAAAAATAGAGAATGAATATTCATGCTCTGTAATTCACTGCAGATCGCCAGAGAGAGAGAGAGAGAGAGAGAGAGAATTTTCCTATCTTTATTTTTCCTTGCAGAACCAGCTGGTTGATTGATAACTTATAAACATAAATGGTCAGTTTTTTTTTTAGATCGATTTGCATATACGAGTCTTGAGTCGTGTTTTTTTTTTTTTTCCTTCCTAATTCTCTGCTAAATGGTATCTGGTTTGAGACCCTCTTATAAGGACTCGCTTTTTTACGGGTAATTACTTCGTCTCCTTGTTAGGTCGCTGCCTCACAGGTAGAGTCATTTACATATACAATCATTTAGTTGCCCTGTTTTATCAAGCGTCTCTCTCTCTCTCTCTCTCTCTCTCTCTCTCTCTCGTACAGATTATTAGGGCTGGTATTAAAAACGCTATGCAGAAATGCACGGCTGACGTATGGACTAACTAGCTAAATCTCTCTCTCTCTCTCTCACTCTCTCTCGTACAGATTATAGGACAGGTATGAAAAGCGAATAATTTAGAAAAGCACGTCCAACGTGTAATGTCACTCTCTCTCTCTCTCCTCTCTCTCTCTCTCTCTCTCTCTCTCTCGTACAGATAATAGGACAGGTATGAAAAACGAATAATTTAGAAATCCACGTCCAGCGTGTAAAGTCTCTCTCTCTCTCTCTCTCTCTCTCTCTCTCTCTCTCTCTCTCTCTCCATTTCTTTTCAGTTTAGGAGATTTTAACGATTGAGTGTCAGGACCCCTCCTTCGCTGACCCTGGTTATATTAGGATTTACCGTCAGACGGGAGGGTTGGCTTGGTTTTTTTTTTTTTTTTTTCCCAAACTTTTTTTGTAGTATTTCCATTATATGTAAACTAAGGTGAAACGCTGAAGCGAGTAAGGTTTTAGAGTCACGATTACAAATGAGCATTTTCCAAAGGCGATAGAGTTTTATGCTGGTCCCGTCGAGTATTTAAGATTCCAGAGTGATTAGGTCATCACGGGACAATTGAATACCAGCAAAATTAGCAGTTGTGTAATAATCTTGGAATAATTATGTATTCATAGGTTATATGTAGCCTCGTAAGCCATGCTGGGGTAATTAGCCATCTATAGGATATCAGTTTCGTAAGCACTCTGAGGATAATTGGATATGCATAACGTAACAAGCACGCCATTTGGATAATAGAAGAGACCTTTTTGGCTGAGGAAACGTCGGAAAGACGCAGCGTCCGAAAAAAAAAAAAATTGCAATCGATTAATTTTCTCGGACATGATTACCGGTAATTGGTTGTTCTTTCGCTGTTGTTCCTCGCCGTTCTTCGCCGTCAGTTATTTCGTAATCATCGCCTTGTCCATATAGCTGTTAAAAATTGGACTGATCCTCACGCATTCGGAGGGGCACAGGGGTGGAACCGCCGGGGTGGAGGGAGGCCAGAGAGAGAGCCACCCTCTCCCGAGGGCGTACGAGGCGGGTCCGGCTCGCGTTTCGTTTCGAGTCTTTTTTCGGGGGCGCATAAGGACCGAAGTCGGTTTTTCTCGCCTGGCGTTGGACAGGTCTCGTTGCTTTTGGTCTTGATGGAAGCAGCTAACCCTCCTCCTCCTCCTCCTCCACCCACCAGCCCCCTCTCTCCCCCCCCCCCCAACATTGCCTACCCCTCACCCTCATTCATTATCATCATCATCATCATCATCTCTCCTTCTCTCTCTCCTCCTCATCATCATCATCATTATCTTGTGTCTGTTGTGAGTATTGCCCCTCTTCTGTTGTGCTCATTTTCTTCCCTCCGCCTTCCTCCTCCTTTCGTAAACTCGGCCTTGTCTTCCTCTTCCTCCCTCTCCCCCTCCCCTCCTCCTCCATCATCCTCGGGTCCCCTCATCCTTCCTCTTGTCTTTCAACTTATACAAATTATTCCTTTAATCATTGTAATTTCGCCAACGTTGTAATTTTGGCAATTACCCATTGAGCCCTTACGCTGGCAAAACAGATGGCCCGGGCGGGGATTGACATCTTCTGTTTGCTTATGAGAAAATTAAACTGGTTTTTTTTATTAATGTAATGCCCATTATTTTAATTCCATTTTTCTTTTCAGTTAAGGTGTTTTTTTAATATAAGGCTTAACATTTTTTTCCTTGTTTCTATAATTTTTAGTTATTATTTCAAAATTGGTTGTTTTTTAATCCCCCATTTTTAGTTCCTATATATATTTTTTTATATTATCCTGGTTTATGTCACTGTATTATGTTCTAGTTATAAGTTGAAACATCTTTAATCTTAGGTCATTTTGACCGTTTGACAGACTATGTATATTGCATACACACTGTTCCTTATTTTTATTTTGCAGAACTTTTTTTAATATAGAGTCATTAGTTTTATTTATTTTTTTTAAATATTAGGCCATTTATAAAATAGCTTCGGTTACTGTTATAATAACAGGTCAAGTAGACACGTTGCCATTTCCTGTTATTAATCAGAATAAGGTTCTTTATCGTCCGTTGATTTATTTAAAAAATAAATTTGTAATGGTAATTCCTGAATCATTTCTGAATCACGATTCGGGATTCAGGGTAAGGATCTGTCAAGTCTTGCTGTTGATATTCCCGTTGTGTTAGATCGTGGTGTCGTTTAATAGTCATGGTGGTGACGAGTGTTTGAGTAGTAGACAGAGTATTTCTAAAAAGAGAAATAGGCTCCCGTTTGAAGGCCGCCTTAGGCTTGTAGGTTTTGGGCCGGCAAATATAACTCCGTTAGTCCAATGCAATTGGAGCGGTTGTGGTATTTCCGAATACCTACGTTTGGAAATTGTGATTCTAGCCGGCATGTCAGTCGTCAAAGATCGTGCAACGAATAATACAGCTTTTAAGGATGAATTATAGACTAAAAGACTGTGTACTTAATTTTATAATCCCAAATTCTCAGCTGTCACACAAATGTTCTGGAGGAGACAGGTACTATACCAGTATCATACGGAAGGATTCATAGCTATTAAAGGCTGATTAGCGGTTCAGGAAAACTTAAGAGAAATTGTAAATGCACACAGAGCATAAAGCTCTCCTGCATTCGAAGAAACGGAAATTAACGTCCAACATAAAATGCTTCCGAGAAAAAAAAATTTTTCTCGCAAATTAAATCGAGTAAGCTTGATAAATTAAGTATTTTAGCATTGGTGGATTATGACATCATTTTTATGCATTATTCTTTATTTTCTTTTCTTTTTGTGGTCGTTGCGTACGCCATCGCCACTTGACTGACGCGATTACCGGAGATGTAGAAGGATGTGCGAAGACTAATTACAAAAGATTTTTTTTTTTTTTTTTGTTTTTTTTTTCCAAAGCGAAGTTTAATTGCCGCTTTTATTGTCGCTGATGACAAATCCACACACACACACACACATACACACACATATAAACGAAGTACTAAGCGTTATGGGGAAAGATTATGACGGTAATTGCTCTGCTTAATTCGATCGAGGTGGAAAGGGCCACGCTGCAATGATGTGAGGTTGAGTGTCATGGTCACGCTTCGTAAGTGTGAGAATATGTACATGTATTACACACACACACACACACACACAGATATATATATATATATATATATGTATATATCCATTAACATACACACACAATCATATATGGGTGTGTGTGTTGTATATATCTATATATCTATATATATATAATATATAGATAATATATTATATGGGTGTGTGTATGTACTATGTATATATATACATATATATATAGTATATATATATATATATATATATATATATATTATGATATATGATATATATATATATATATATATATATATATATACACACACACGTATATTTGCTCATGTTGCTTATGTGGAAATCCATCTATGTACCGACCAGCTCCAACGTTGCTTAACTTCGCTAAACGGATTTAGTTCTTTAGTGCCCCATTCGAAAGGTCAGGCAGATGCTATGATAAAAGATGTAAGGGTAAACACCCTATTATTCATTAGGAGACTTTTAACATCCAGTGGAAGTTAATCAGTAAAAGCATAGAATTGAATTATAATGATGTGGATAATTACGGTCATGGCAGATCACGACAAACTACGAATCGCATAAAAGACGAAAAGCTCTTTGTTTCCGTATGTCCAATCCGCAAAGTAACTCATTACCGCTGAAATATTTCTGCCTCTTCTAAGTTTTCAGTTTGGTTAGGTTAGAAAAAAGTTTGATATCTTCTGGCACTGCTTTATGCGTTGTTTCCAGATAAATACTAAATGCCACCGATTTAACTGGACGAAGATTTAAAGAATGACGTCAGAAACTTCCTCAGAATGACAGATCTAAGAACGGAGCATTTTTCACATTCCGGATCGTAGAAAACAATAAAAACGTATTAGAAGTCTTTTAGTAATATAAGGTTGTCTCCCGTACTGCAGTCGCGTTATCTTATTTGCATCCTAAGTGTCGATTTTTATCTCAATTAAACATTAATTACATTTTAGCCAAGCTCATTTGAAAGTATCCTTCACAATCTACGTGATTTAGAAAAAAAAACTTGTATTTCAAAGTGAATGTTAGAACCAAGTAAGCAGATCTGATCACAGCAGAAATTAAGGATAAACCTTCGAATTCCCAAATTGCTGTTGATCGTTTCCCACAGCAGAACAGCAGAAGCCGAAAGGAACAGAAAGCAGCAAACTGACGACGGAGTTGGGCAATAAATTTGAGCTACCGATAAGCAGGAGGAGGAGGAGGAGGAGGGGTGGGGTGAGTAGGAGTAGGAGGAGGAGGAGGAGGAATAGAAGTCCGGGTTTTTCTTTTTGCCTGAGAGGCCGAGAGCGTGGGAGAGGGTCACTCGGTATCTTTTGCGTGATCTTTCACCAACAAGTTTGGCAAGGTGGTCACCTTCCACCTCGATGGAGACACCTTTTCCCCCCACACGCACATAAATACACACAAACATTCACACACCACAACTCCTTATTCCCTTCCTACTCAATTTCTATCCTCCTCTCCTCCCCCGCCCCCGCCCCTACCCCTGAGAAGACATTTGGAAACACACCCTCCACCCCCCTCCCCTCCCCTCCCTCATCCTTTCTAACACAGGTATTTGCACTTGCAACTGAATCCCTTAAACCCTTTCCCTTCCTCCTCCTCCTCCTCCTCCTCCTCGACCCATTTCGCCGATTTCAATTTGGTTTTTCTACGTTCAGCGTTTAGGTGTGCCTCATTTTTCCTCATGATGGGATAATAATCATGTGCCCTTCGCCACTCGCTCTCTTCATGTATACGTCTCTCTCCCTCCGTCGAAACGGGAATAAATGACCGTAGATCCCCATCTTCCTCCTCCTCCTCCCTCACCCTTCCCATCTCCTCCTCATAACGTCGTTTTATGTTCCCCAGCTCCTGTAGCGTCGACGCAAAGTACTTTAGACAGTATAAAGCTCAATTTATGGTTGTTTAGTCTTAATACATTCAATTAGAGAGCGTCGCGATGCAGCGCGTGCAAGACTTGACGCTCAATCCCTTTTCATCTCGGCATCCCGTCAACAGCTATTGTGTTTGTGTGATGTCACTGCCGAAGTAGTAGAACGCCCCTCAGTGCGGTCTGCATTTGCACACGTTGCAAAGGTCCGCAGTTTTGTTCCCAGGGCAATCGCAGGGCTCCCGACATCCATCATGCGGCGATAGATTTATTGCGCGTGTAAGTGCTGAAGGCATTTGCTTGCAACGTGCAATTTACTACGCCTTCATTTCCAGCCCCTTTCCTGTCATTAGCTAACCGCCCGGACACCTCAAACCCTTCTTCAGGCTCTCATTCCACTTAGCTCTGCCATCCGAGTCGGTTAATGATGGTGATGATTATGATGGCCCATGATTTGCTACACTTCCCCTTTGAAAAGCTTTGTGTGTGTGTGTGTGTGTGTGTGTGTGGCTCTGAGGATGGCTCATGTCATTTCTGCTCTTGTTACCTGGTCATTTGAGAGAAAAGGCCCTCGACTGTATTAATATTATTGCCATTTGTATAGATACGTCCCTCGTGCCGGAGGTGTGAACCATGATTAAAAGTAATGTGCCGTAATATCCCTCAGGCTAACATGGTGTGACCTCCGGTAGGATTCGTCCGGTAAATGACTGGGTTTAGAATCATATGACAGATACAGGTATAGCTTTCAAGTGTGTGAATACCGGATATTGGCCACTGTGTCTGTATTACGTGGTGAATGAATCAGTATAGGAAAGCAGAGGCAGAGGAGGGAAAAAGACGAATTATAATACCAGTTTCAATGTTAGCGTTTGAATTCATGACCCGCAAGTAAATTTGAAAAAGAAAAATAAAGCTATCTGAAGGGAGGTCGAATAGCATTCTTCCAGTAAACCTCTCTCTCTCTCTCTCTCTCTCTCTCTCTCTCTCTCTCTCTCTCTCTCTCTCTCCGTGAATAAGAATCGCAATGCATTTGTGGGCCGGGGTAGCAGGAGAGGGGAGAGTATATATTTATCTTGTCAGTGACTTAAATGAGATATCAAGCTGCATCCTGCTAGGAACCTCTCCCTCCCTCCCTCCCTCCCTCCCTCTTGACCCTTTCACCCCCACCCCGGGACCCCACATCCACGATTCTGGAATGAAATGAATTATCAATTTCCTCCCAAGTTAGTTGATCCAAAGGAGATATCGAAGGTCCATAACATATTGCCTTCCATAGCATTACGCGCCCGAAGATCAAAAACCTCCCGAAGGTGTCTGTCGGTACGAACGTCTCTCTCCGGTTGATTTGTGTCAGGGACGTTGCGATGTTTCCTGATGTTTATCGGTTGCGACCGTCGTCTCCGTTTTGCGCTAATGCCTTCCGCCGCTAATGCGATGGGTTATCGTTCCGTCTTACGCTTTTTTATTTTTATTTTTATTTATTTTTTTTTTTTACTTTTTTTTTTTAGTTATCCGATCGACATCTTTCGCAAGATGCGACGGTCTCTTTGATTGTAAGGACAGTATTATGTCATTCTACCTTTTTGTTTTGATGAATAATAGTTAATAAGTTTTTGCCATAAGGTGTGATTAGGTTGAATAGTATTGCCTCAAACTTTTATTTCCTTATCCAGTCTCTCGAGATATAATAGTCATTCGTTTGCCTGTTAATGGATGCCATGTAGCCATGGGAATTAATTAGTATTTGTAATATTATTTTTACTAATAATTTACCTCTTCCGTACAAAGGTTTGCGAAGCAATTGTTATCCCTAACAAAGGCTTATATTATAATTGGTATTATTTGTTATTATGTAAACTCTTCACGAAGGAGGTTTCTTGTTGGTGAAATATTTTCTCTCCCGTGTCCTAAACTTCCTGACCTCCACCCAGGTGTAATTAGTTTAACCTCTATTTGCATATATATGTGAATTTTGGTCGCCATTAATGTTAAATTAAGATTTTGTGCTCCTTAGCCTCTAGCAATTTGAAGATAAAAAAAAAGAGAAAAGAAAAAAAAGACACACGTCAACGTGTCAGTCGGGGGATAGCGCGTATTGCCCATGAAATAATTCGGGTGAGGGCTACATATAGAATCTCGAATTTCCTTTAATCTTTTTTTCTTTTTATCGCCGGGCAATTTTCTGTCCATTCGATCTCGTTCGGACGCCCCATATTTGGTCACTTTCTATTTCGGATCAGATTAGACCATAGCGTCCGCCGTCTGGTTCGGTCGGTCTTCCCCGGCGATTACCAAGTCACCCATAATTAGAAGCCCCGGATGAGTAATGGGGGGACCCTTTACGTAGAGGCGAAACGAGTTATGGACGCAGAAACAATGATTCTTTACGCCGGGCTCCGCCCACTGGGCTCGTTTAGCTGCTCAACAATTCAATTTGGTCGTTCCGCTGACAGTAATTGCATAGTACTAAACGAGCGCAAACTGGTTGCGGTCGGGCGAAGATAGCAAGGAGTTAGTTTTGCAAATTGCTTTTGGGTCGTTTTTTTGGGACGTTCGGGGGAAAAAACGACAAATCCATTGTGGAGGTTTTGTGACAGATGGAGTCTTCGGGTTTTTGCCTTTCTTTCCGTCCCTTCTTGTTCTCTGTATATACTTTTTCTCCCGCAAATGACTGTAGAAGAAGAAACCAGTTAGTTATTTCCACGTCTCTAGGGCTTTCGAGAAGGAGGAACGAAGAAGCTTATAACCATCCTCTGCCCCATAATCGTTACCTAAAGAGAAGCAGCAATGAACACCGGCCGAACCTCCTCTTGGCAGCCAAACAAATGAAGGCTAATTTATAGGATCTCGAAGGCCGCGCTCGCGGCGGCCCGATGCCTGAATCTTGGTTCAAAAGAGAAACGCCGACGGCCGAACCTCCTTCCTACGCCTCGAGTTCGAAGCGGGAGATTTATATTCGTTAGCGATTGTCCCCGATCGTTGGAAGGGCTCTGAGAGGGATCGTTGATGGGAAATCTTCAATCACCACAGATGAGAAAATGCCGCGTCGAGCGGATTTGTCGCCAGAGCGGGAAAGGTAAAAAAAACCTCGGGATGAGGAACCAACCGTTTTGAAAAGCGCCGTAGTCCTGAGAAAATAATCCGCATCCTTACGGTCGCCGCTGTTCGCGCCCACAAGATGGTGTTGCGAACACAGCAGTAATTGCACGAAGGGATGTTGTGATAATTGCAAGCTGCACAATAGCCTGGTCCACGCCTATATCCGGCGTTGGAAGACTTAAGTGGCCGAGCTGTAAGACGGCTAATCCACGCGGGAACTGAAGAACGTTATTCCCCCTTGCGATAAGAGTATTCGGAGGCTTTATGGTTTTATAAGAGGTGTTGAATTTAAGTTCGGTGAGGCTGGGATTGTTGTCGGAGGAGAGCTTTCGCCCTGTTAACTCTTAGACGAGGATAAAGGTCGATAATTAATTGGAATTTACAAGGAAGAACACATTAGCGGTCAAATTGCCTCTTTTAATGTCACTGTGCTTTAGTCACTCGTAAAAGACGAGAGAGACTTATGATCCTTTCCTCTCGTGTCTTCTCGCATTCAATTATACGTCAGTTTCGTTTTTTTTTTTCTTCTTTTACCTTTCTTTTCTTTCTAATTAATTTTTATACTTTAGTTCGTTCCGTCTGCTTCTTACGGGATTTTGTTTTTATTCTAAGGAAACCTAGACAGGTTACGAGAATTTATTTTACTGTATTCAGTTTCTGTCTTTTCCTCTTCTTTTTGTTCTTTTCGTTTTATTCAAGACATTTTACATTGTCGTTTGAATTTTACATTGGCGTTTGACCGCTTGACAAGTTCATGCCATATTGGGCGACTCCATAAGAATGTATTCGTATAGTTAATTAAAAATAATAGTTAATGATTCCTGTAATATCGCAGGTTCATTCCCGGGTGTTCGATCCCAATTGGATTTATTTTTTGGATGTACGATCTTAAACGGATTGATTTTGGGGCGTTCGACTTTCCTCACAAGTTGCGCATTCGTCAATTTGCTCTTCCTAAAATCATCTAAGAAATGAAAAAATCCACCGGGACATTTAGCCAAGTCTGGGACACCCAGGGGGAGGAATACGATCAGGCTGAACAAGTCCGGGAAGCTACCGAGGACCCAGGCATTCTTTTTAATTGATCACCGCTGAAGAGGTCTCCGAAGAACAAAATGTCTGGTTTGACAGATAATTTTACCTGATTTTATCTCCGTGCGGTGGTCGATAGCCTTTCGAGTTTTCCCTGACCTCGAGTGCGTGGGCAGGAGCTGTTAGTATGGCATTGGTGGCCGTATTACGAATATATGGATTAACATTCGTTCCTCGTGAACGGTGTGCGTTTATAAATCAAATGGCCTTCATCGTTTATAAAGTAGCAAGTCATTTTAACCAGAATTATTTTCTTCGTTACAATTAATCTCCGATAACGTTATCACACCCATCAGGCATTTGACTAAGAGGCGATCGTTAAAAGATCAGGTTTTAAAATTATGTATTTTGTAATGCTCATGTTTTTCCTTCCGTAAGGATGCACAATCGTCCAATTGACCAGTCTGTATTGGCATGAAGTTTTCAACCTCATCCCAAAAAGATAATGTTTTACAAACTTTAAAAAAAAAAAATTACCTATTAGGAATATCAGGTGAAAAGCTTTGGGTCACGATAAGGTTCGGCAAGTCAGCAAAAAAAAAAAAAAAAAAAAAATAACTCGACTGAAGATTGTTTAGTCCAGTTTTTCTATAGAATAATGTCATACGTATCTATGAAGTGAAGCGTATAAGTTTTTTATTTCCTGCTTTATAAAATAAATCCGTAAAAGAAATGAGAGAGAGAGAGAGAGAGACGAGATTCCTAATGATATGCTCTCTGTCGTGGGAAATAAGTCTGGATTTGAAAGAGACTTAAATTTATAATCTGGTTTGTTTTAATCTGATTCACTGTTTCTAACATTTCTTAAATCGGAATGAATTCATCAAGAACATTTCCTTGATGACAAATAGATGTCGCGACAGATTATTTCCCTTTTGAGAGAGAATTCTCTCTGAAAAATTGTGAATTTCAAGTTGAATTAAGGCAACAAATTAACATCATCTCTCTCTCCTCTATCTCTCTCCATTTTTAAGTAAGGTCTGTCGGCAAGGGAATATGAATGCTCCCCGGCTGTAATATATAAATCTTTATATATATATAATATATATATATATATATATATATATATATATATATATATATATGCTTAATTCGTCATAAGATCTAATCTCAGAAAAGATATGAGGTTCTTTGAACCTTGAATTCAACTGTTGTATATAAGTCTGTTATCCAAGATATGCATTCTTACTATGAGAATATTGATAGTTTTTTGCCATTTTTTTTTCCCGTTTTTGAAGCTTTCGCTTTGATGACCGGCGGTTACATGAATGTTTTATTTTATTGAATATGAAAACTTCTTCAAACATTTGGCGACGTTCATGAATGATCTTCGAACGAACGTTTCCCGGCCTGCCTAAGCGGAACAGTCCCGTGCGCTTACGTAACTGCGTCGGGCCTTCATCTTTGTGTCTTTATAAAGTGGTTTATCAGTCTCCCCCACTCCCCCCCACCAACAATCACATATCCCCCTCCTCCTCCTCCTCCTCCTCCTCCTTCCACCCTCCCCTTTGTTCTTTACGTAAGGCTGGGGAAATAGAGTCCCAAGAAAAATGAAGGTGAAAGAAAAACGGAAGAGTGCAACATAGCCGTTGTTGCAACCGAGGGGATAAACTCGGTTTCTCTCATTAAAGCTGTTTAGTAGACTTGCTTCAGTCAAAGCGCAAATGCGCTCTCTTGTGGGTTAGATGCCTTATTTTCCTCTCGCTTTTTTCGTTCGCGTTTTTGTTTGGCGAGGGCGTTTGCTGACAGGAATTTTTATCCTTTCGAACGATTCTTATTCACGCCGTGGCTGTCAAGGTGTCTTATCTCAGGAAATGGTTCGCTGTGCAGCAGGTGCGGTTTGTGGAGGAAATATTCTACGGCGGCTTTATGTTTCATAATTCTGCTATCTCTGTATTTATGTATTTTTGGTATTTCAAGGAGGGAAGTAACATGGTGTTCTGATTTATATAGTGCTTGATTTTTTCTCAAAGGTGTATTAAATTTCTCTTTTTTTTTTATTCCTTTTCACTGTATAAATCGGCGTTCGGTTTCTTGCTGTGTTCCCCTTGAGTCAACATCGAGGGAATCACTGTATCAGTGACGGCATGTCTGGTTACTCTCAGGAGCCAGCCAGTCACAGGGTGGAAGGAAAAGCTAGTTTTATAAGCTCTGTCCGACTAGGAAATTCGTCTCCATACGAGCATCCAAGCCCCTGTAATTGCACATAACTCGAAGTTTTATCGTAGCGCTCAGACACTGGATGGCGACATGGCTTAACCTCCACCTTTCAAGCAAGCCATCGTCCAGTTTTGTATTTAATAGTAAGAACAAGAAAAAGTTGCCCTCCCCATTTTCTTTAAAATGCATTGCCCGCGAGGTTTAGGTCCAAAATCGGCAAAATTTCCATTTATCGAGAGATTTGCAAATGGAGAGAGAACGATTGGAGGGGAAAAATGGCGGTCTTAACTGGACTCCAGCTTCTTACCCAATCCCCTGGAAATCGCTTTTGTGTAGGATTTTCATATACTCTTGTAAAATGCTCGGGAAATGTCAAGCCGGGCCGGCGGACGAGGAAGCGGCTAAAAATAAAAACCCAGATGTTTCTTAAATGCGAACAGAGAAGTCCAAGGGTGCGAATACACCTCACTTACAAGTGTATAACGATGGATGGCGTTCTGTCTTAAGACAGCCCTCAACTCAAGTGATTGAGTAGTTTGGTTTTACGGATAGAGCGACGGAAGCGGTGGTTTGTGATGGTGAACTAATTCATTTCGCTTATCTGATGCTCGTTTTCAAGGAAATGTTTAATCGCGTGTTGGTCATGTTCAAAGACGTCTGTGTTTTTGTAAATTGCACATTGTCACGACCTGTATTGAAATAATGTCCGGTATAATTATTATTATTGTTGTTGCTGTTGTTGTTATTATTATTATTATTAATATTATTATTATTATTCGTGGACGTAATCCTTACAGGAATTTGTTGCGATTTAACTGACGCTTTCATTTTGTAAAGACCAGATAAAAAAATCTTTTGATTAAGGAACTTATAGCAAACGTGATCTATTTTCTTTCTTATATATATATATATATATATATATATAGATTATTATTATATATATATATATATATATAATTTTATTTGTTCGAATCGGTTCGCGATAAGAAAGACTTAATAGATTTCACACAGGCTCGATCTCATTCTCCGAACGTACGCTAGGACTGTCGATTTCTTTTCGTTTTTTTTATTTTTTTTTATTTAAATCAAAAACGTGCGGCTGGCCCGTTGCTTTTCTTTTTAGCACACCTTCACATGACCGTGTGCACACGCATGAAACGTTTTGGCACATTTCACATGACCAATGTGCACACGCATGAGACGTAGACACACACGTCCCCCCATATACGTTCTGGCAAGCGCATACAAACAAGAGTTTAGAACACTCACTTCACGGATATATGGTATATATTTCTCTCTCTCTCTCTCTCTATCTCTCTCTCTCTCTCTCTCTCTTTAATCCGAATCAAGAGATTGCGTGTACGGTCTAACCGAAGCTGAAATAATGCGCTTAGCAGGGTGGGCTGCTGAGTTACTGAGAGAGAGAGAGAGAGAGAGAGAGAGAGAGAGAGGAGAGAGAGAGAGAGAGAGGTTGTAGAAAAATTGCAGATGAAAAGAAAGAGGAAGGAATATTCTTTGATGGACGTCAAAGGCAAGTTTCTCTGGAGCAGTCGTGATGATGGCAATAAAAGTGAAATCATGGGACCCACGAGGGATTTTCATATGGTCGGATTCGTAACGTTCCTCAGATATATAGGGTCAAGTTTGAGTTCTGTTTTTTAGGGGTGTGCTCAACCGAAGTAATGTGGTATAGGTAACTTTTCCGTCCATACATATATATATATATATATATATATATATATATATATATATATATATATATATATATAGACGGAAAAGTTACCTATACCATATTACTTCGGTGGACCACACCCCCAAAAAAGGGCCTCAAACTTGACCCTATCTATTCTATCCATTTGAGAACGTTACGAATTCGGCGAAATGAAAATCCCACCAATATCATTATATATATATATATATATATAGGATATATATATATATAATATATATATATATCACTCAGAATAGTCATTTTTGCTGTTGTTTGTTAGATCAGTTTTCCTGTCGTAACCTAGGAGTCAATCGTTCAACGTCAAAAAGCGGTAAAATCGTTATTTTAAAAATGTAGTTTAAAATGTACCCAGGCCTTTGTATACACTAGGAATGCCAAAGTTACAATAAATATTCCCCTCTCCGCTGGGAATACTGGAAATACATTAGATATGCCGTTATAGGCGCCAGGAGTAACATATGCAACGGAGCTGGAAAATCCCGCCACCCTGGAAAGGAGTTACAGTTAGAAGTGACGTTCCTGCTTCATCATCCTTATGAGAGTTGCTGGTTAATAGTGTGCCCCAGTATTTGCGCTGCTTCGAACTCGGTGTAGAGGTGATGGAGGAAGAGTTCAGTGGCCGTTTTGTCCCCATAGGTCTAGTATAGACGCCTCCACCAAAAACATGCGGGGGTGATGAAGGAAGTATTGCGCAGAGATTTCTTTTATTTAAAAAAAAAAAAAAAACTTTCTTGCTCCTTTCTCATCCACCTGTCATTCGAATCGCCACCACCATCATTGCCAGGCCGTCTCCTCTTTCCTTCTCGCTGTTCTCCTCCTTCCCCCTCCCTCTCCCTCTTCCTCTCTCCGTCCATGTGTCCTTCCATGCACCCCCCTCCCCCCCATCGTCCTCCGTAACACCAGTAGCTTGACCAAGGATGCAATGTCATGTGTTTGGTGCGAAAAGTTCGTCCAGCCAAGAAAGTGGGGAGGCGATTGCACGTGCAATTTCTGTTGCACTTTATCCTGCAAGTGGTTCTGCACCTAAAAAGTCACTGAAGTGATCATTGCACTCAATATATATATTTCTCTCACGGCGCTTCTTCAAGTGTCTGGTATCGTAACGTTTTGGGGTTTCCTTCCTTCGGCTGGGCTCTTCCCCTTCCCACCTCCCTTCCCCACGAGTCTTCCAAGTCCCCATCCCCATCCCCACGACGCTCAGGGATTAATAAAACCTTTCAGGATCGTTCACCCTTTTCCATAATGATTCGTCCTCAGGGCACAGAGCGCATGAAATACAGTTTTTGACGCCACGAATTTCTTCGTTTTTTTTTTTTCTTCGCGTTCATTATTATGCACCTTCACTGGGACACACCTCGAGAAATGTCTTCTTCTTCTTCTTAACGAAGTATTTTCTCTTTTTTTTTCTATTTCCCGTTTCCGAAACCTTATGGAAATGGATCTATCCATTACGAAGGGAACGATTATAAGCGTCGATGTCGTGCTCGACCGTAATACCAGAAGCTCAACTTAAGTGGTCTTCAAACATTACCTACTTTTTTATGTTGACCATCCCTCAATTTTCGCTCATCTCCTCCTCCTCCTCCTCCTCCTCCTCCTCATCTGGCCTTTTCTTCCAAGATGTCGAGTTTGCCTTTGCATTTCTCTGTCTCTCCCTCTCTCTCTCTCTCTCTCTCAATCCTTGGCTTTCTTAGGGTGCCCGTTTGTAAGGGCAATAGTAATTATAATGATACATTTAATGGTGCCTCCTTTTCAGTAAGGTCGTGTGCGAGTATAGTAGTGAAGTTGTGTACTTTTTATGTCAAGTCTTATTATTTCAATTATTAATAATAATAATAATAATAATAATAATAATAATAATAATAATAATAATAATATTTACTTCAGTACTCATATACAAATATATTCAACAACAAAGGTAAAATAATACATCTCTCTCTCTCTCTCTCTCTCTCTCTCTCTCTCTCTCTCTCTCTCTCTCTCTCTCTCTTATTCTTGATAATAATAATAATAATTTACTTCAGTACTCATATACAAATACATTCAACAAAAAGGTAAAAGTAATACTCTCTCTCTCTCTTCTCTCTCTCTCTCTCTCTCTCTCTCTCTCTCTCTCTCTCTCTCTCTTATGGATATATGAATAATAATAATACTTCAGTGCTCATATACAAATACATTCAACAAAAGGTAACAAAAGTAATACACACTCTCTCTCTCTCTCTCTCTCTCTTATTCTTGATAATAATAATAATAATAATAATAATAATAATAATAATAATAATAATTTACTTCAGTACTCATATACAAATACATTCAACAAAAAGGTAAAAGTAATACATCTCTCTCTCTCTCTCTCTCTCTCTCTCTCTCTCTCTCTCTCTCTCTCTCTTATTCTTGGTAATAATAATGATAATTTACTTCAGTCTCATATACAAATACATTCAACAAAAAGGGTAAAATAATACACACTCTCTCTCTCTCTCTCTCTCTCTCTCTCTCTCTCTCTCTCCATGCCTTGGAAAGGCGCCGGGTCCTCCCTAAAGCCACGAGGACTGATGGGAAACGAAACGCAGTGAAAGAATGTGGAAGTTGAAACTGCTATTCAACAAAGCACCGGTTGAAGGATGGAAGGAGCATTGGAGATCGGGAATAACCATATAGACGGCGGAGGACGAGAGGGAAAAAGAAATTGCTTGTTATACAAACTTCAAGAAAAAGTAGTAAAGGGAGAGAAAGAAAGGTCGGAGAAATGAACGTGTCTGGCAGCGGGGTTCATTGGAGTTCTTGAGGTTCAGCGCCAAAGTTGATTTTATTTGGGTGTGCGTATATGTATTTATATATATATATATATATATATATATATATATATATATATATAGTATATATATATATATATATATATATATATATATATATATACAACCTGCATTTTTCCGGTCCTCTCCCATTATTTACAATCCCAAAGGAGTCGTTATTAAGAGATAATTGCGGACTTCAGCTTAAATTAGAGGTTCCCCAGAAAAACGGCCCCAGAAGAAATTTAAATGTATATATATTTCTCTCCAGACTCCGAGTGGGTTGGCCTGTTTTAAAGGCTCCTTCCATGACCGGCATATTTAAGTACCTTCGTTCCAAAGCTGCTATTTTGGTGGTGACTAATTTGTTAGCGTTTTTTAACTCTCTCTCTCTCTCTCTCTCTCTCTCTCGATTGCAGTTCGGTGTGTGAACTGACACTTCGAAGGGGAGGACGTACTTATTTTAAATATTTTAATTTCTGTTTTATTAATATTATTGTCGTTTTTATTTATGTTTCATTGATAGCGTTGCTTCTCTTACCGTTTTCATTAATATTCAAAGAAAATTTTTTTTTTGTTTCTTAAATCGTCACATTAATTTTGGAAATTAGTTTCAGTTCCTATTTCGCTAATGTGATCCTCATTCTGAAGAATTTGAATTCGGAAGATAAAACAGCAAAATAAACGAGGAAAACAAGATAGCGAAAATTGCGAAAGCATAAAGAGAGGATTACAGCAAATGCGAATACGAAGATTTAAAACAATAGCAAACAAGAGATAAAACTGCGCAGATGGGGAAAGTGTAAAATGTATATTTATATATATGTATGTATATATATAAAGCAAGAAAACGCTGCTCGCAGAGAATTAGAAATATCCTTAAAAGTCGGGAAAGCAACTTAGAAAAGCATTAACAGTAAAGAGAGCGGAACGAACCACGAAAAAAAGAAGCGTTAAAAGATAGAAAGTGCGTAAGGTTAGGGGCATTTCTTTAAAGCTTGGGGGGGGGGGGGGGGAAGGGGGAAGGGGGTGGCCACTGGGGGAATAGTAGGGGGAGGTTTGCTAAATAGGAAAAGGAAGGCTTTGATAAACTGGAATTTTGACGGAAAGTCAACAGAGAAAAGGGAAACGGTGGAAGCTCTAGCAGACAGACGATCTGCAAACAAAGATGACGGTGATGATGACTTTGAGACAACAAGAGACAAGATGATGGTCAGGCATAGAAGTTTTTAAGAGAGAGAGAGAGAGAGAGAGAGAGAGAGAGAGAGAACGAATGTAAGGAAAGGAAGGGTTGAGAAATAGAGAGATTGGGAGAATTTCAGAGCGCATGGAAAGGAAGGGAAAAAAGAGATATAGAAAGAGAGGAGAAGAAAGGAAGGAAAAAAAAGAGAGAAAGAAAGAGAGGAGATATTTAAGAATGGGTGGAAGGGGAGGGAAAAGATTGAGAGAGAGAAAGAGAGAGAGAGGCTTTGAGTAATCATGGAAAGGAAGGACCAAGAAAGGGAAAGACATGTTTGAGAGCGCAGGGAAAAGAGAAAGATAGAATGAAGAGAGAGAGAAAGAGAGAGAGAGAGAGATCCTTTAGAGGACCTTGCTCTTGCCCAGAGAAAAGTGGGAAGCTAAAAGATGAGCAATTATTCATTCTCCTTTTGCACCGACTTATCGGCTTACGACAAGGGGACGAAGACATTTTTACCCCATTTCTTATAACGCGAGAAAAGATGTTTGTTTTTGGGCTTACTCTCCGACCCCACCTCTTCTTCTTCTCCTTCTCCTCTTCCTTCCTCCTCCTCCTCCTCCTCCTTCTCCTCCTCCCATTGTCGTCTCCTCCTACTTTTCTTCTAGTCTCCCCCTTCTTACTCCTCCTCGTCTCATTCTCCTACTTCTTCTCATCTCTTCCTCATCTTTCCATCTTTCTCCTCCTTCCCTTCTTCCCGTTTCTCCTATGGTGTCTCTTATCCTTGAGCATCTTCTATTTCTCCCTTAGCATTTGTTTTCGTCCTCCTTATGCTATGCCCTTATCTCTCATCCGTATCTTCAACTCCTTTCCTACTACCTCTTGACTTCTTTCATTCACAGCGTTTATCATCTTCCTCCGCCTTCCCCGTTCCCGCCCCCATCTCCTCCTCCTCCTGGGCAGGAAAGCCGTGGCCTTGTCTTGGAGGTCGAAAAAAGGGCGTTGGAAGCGAGGGACTCGGTAGGAGATGCATTTTAAGCAAATTTAGTTATTTGATCGTAAGTGATTGTCTTGCGAGAGAGTTCTGTTCGTTTTAGTTACGCAGTGAAAACCATCTGACGGTGAATGAAGTTTCTATGCATATTAAAAACTGCGTTGCTTCAAGTTCTACTTTATCTTAAAGCTTGCAAGTGGTGTGTGATTTTTGTTGTTGTTGCTTAGGCAGTTTTCTTTCTCCAAGAATTTGGGGAAAAACAAAAAATCGTTCTATAAAGTCGATTTGTTCTGCTGGTGGGCTTACTTCCCGCATCCCTCGCAGTTCTTCGCTGTTCTGCTTTTCCTTCAAATGAATGAAATAAAATAAAATAAAATTTTTATCAAAATTAGCATCAAATCCGTTACCTAATTTCTTATTCATTTTTTTAAACTTAACCATCACGCTTGTCTTCCCCTCATTCTCCTTTTCCCACTTTCGTTTTCTTCTCCTTTTCCATCTCTTCCCCCTTCTCTTTTCTTACTACCATCTTCCTCCTTCCCTCCTCTTCTCTCCTCTCTTTCTCCCCTCCCTCTCCTCACTCCTCCTCCGCCTCCTCCTCCCCGCCTTCCAACCGGGAGCAGGGCGTAGCGACTACCCTGCCCAGCCAAGTGTAAAATCGACTAGTTCTGTGCTGATAGAAAAAAGGAAATTATCAATTATTTCGCTACTTAATGTTGACAGAAGGATATGATTTGTGGAAGGATGCAGCGGATGACAGTGTCCTTGAGTCGGTCTCAAGTCTCCTTTTCCTTATTTGAATCCCATCAAATTCGGACTTATTGACGGAGACTCCATTGGGAGTATTCGTTGGCTCTTGTGGCGAAAATGATTATTAAAAATTTTGGTTTTTAGCTCTTCTTTTTTTTTTATCATCGCGTTGTTTTTTCTGATGGTTTATGAATATCAACTTAATTGTTATGAAGAATTTGGTTTAAACCTTTCGCTTTTTGGTTGTGTGTGTGTATGTACTATGTGGGTGCCAAATGATTTAAATTTTACATATTTTTTTTCTTTGGTTATTTTACCCCTAACTTTGGTCTTTGTATGCATATTAGGATAACCACTTATGTTTCGGTAAGATTTTTTAACCTTTATCTCTTTTAATGTATAAATTCTGTATTAATTATTGCCTTTAGGATTTGAATACATAATCATATGCCAGTATGAATATTAACACTTCTATTCCTGGTACGAACTTCAAGGAATTAGAACTTAAAAAGCGAATAATTCTGAATGGCCGGTTTAATTTCTTGGAATTATACATGCAAAGAGAGAATGGGAGCAAGAGAAAAATGTCTGATATAAATGGAAGTAGGAGCGAAAAGAAAAAAAAAAAAGAGCGAGAAAAGAAGAGGAAGGACTGATATAAATGATGCTTATCATCTCGTTTGAATCAAGAAAGTCCATTACCGTCCGGTTCGGTATATACTGTAATTCTTGATAAATCTTGGAAAGCATTTCTCTCTCTCGTGCCTTTTAATGGACCGAATGGAGCAAGAGAGAAAGAGAAAAAAAAAATAAAGGCAAAAACAAATAGGAGACGGCTTTTGTTTCTCAGGCAGAGAAATCAGACTCTCAATGATAAATTATAGATAGAATGCGAGGCTTGATTCGCCAAGAGCTTTGTGTTGCTGGGGGAGGTGGTGAGGAGAGACGGTCTGGCTGCCACCCCCCCACCCCCCCACCCACCCCCGCCCACCCCCCGCCCCCTCCCGGGGGTCGGATTACGTTTCCTTAAAATGGGTCCTTTCTCGATAAACATTCGTTCTTTTATGTCGCTCGGAAATTTTGTGTATCGGTTTATTGATCTGTTTATTTTGTTGCGACTTTGCCCTGGGCATTGTAGGTCTTCAATTGAGATAAGTAGATGGCTAAGAGAATATCGGCCGAAATGATCAACGATTCATTCGCCTAATTGTCTTCGATTCGTTCAGATATTCGTCTCCAATGCGTCCTTTATTTATTTCGCCAGAGTGTGGAATGAGCTATATTTACGTTTGGTCATGTTGGTAAGAGATTTGTGGGATATTGTCCTTCTGCAATTCTTTCATTTTGGAAAAAGTATAATCTACAGAAATGGTACAAAATATGCCGAGGTATTCTTCATTAACAAATAGAAAACACGAGAGAAAATACGAAATGTTCAGCTGTATTAATCGCGATCTTGTGTTCTGATTACGATTGGAATACAGTAATGATATGTACCTTACGGTATGTGTACGAGAGTATAGCTTCTTGTATGAATACAGGGAAGTCTTTATGTCATACTGGTATCTTGCGTACTATGTTAATGCCCTGCATATCGATTTTGCTATTGCCATACGTTCGCCTTTAAGCGCCTTATCCAAGGCATGGGTTAAGATTGCATTTTTTTTTTCCTTTTTTCCCTGACTGTCGCAGCCTGGAACACGCGAAGTGTCCCTCTACCCCCATCTTCTTCTTCCTCTTCTTCTTCTTGAGCTGCTTATTCAGAAATAGACTTCAAGGCGAATCCTGAATGGAAATGTACTTTGGAACCTTTTGTGAGACATCTAAAAGATTCGGTTGACCTTTGATGCATTATGATAAAAAATGAGTTTTGAAATTATTTAAAGGCGGAGGGACGCGAGGTTACAGCGCTAGGGGGTTGTTGGGAGGGGTGTGTGTGTGTGTGTGTGTGTGTGTGTGTGGAAATAGCCTTGTCAAGGATTAGAGAGAGAGAGAGAGAGAGAGAGAGAGAGAGAGAGAGAGTGGTATTTGGAAGATATGGAAAATAGATGAAACCAAGAATGTTGCGAGAGAATATACAGCAAATAAAAGCAAAAAAGTGAATAAAATAACTGTATTTTAAACAGTTTTTATTTCACGTCATCACGTGCATCTGTACTTGTCGGTTTTGGGAAGAACATCATATTGTCTGTGCGTATGTATCTCTGTGTCCATTTTTGTGTTTCGCCGTGACGAGGCGTTTCCGAGGAGGAGTTGCAGCCGAGATGGATGTTAATTAGCTGAATATCTTATACAGACCCCCGGGATACGGTGTCTTTTGTTCTGCATCTAAAAGCTTATAATTCGAGCAGTAAATTAAGACGAGAAGAGAAACTCTTTGCTCTCCGTAAGGCTGCTACCTCTTGTCTCTATTCCTCGTCCTCCTCCTCCTCCTCCTCCTCCTCTTCTTCTTCTTCTTCTTCTTCTTCAGTTAAGAGATTGGAAAGAAAGTAGAGTTTTACAGGAGGCTTTAGTCTTAACATAGAATGCTTGCAGTGCGTCAGAAAATGTTAAATCTTTACATTGAGTAATAAAGCATCGCTTGAGGAATTCAAAGGCGTGTGTTAGATTTGTGTCGTTTTCAAAAAAATTGTTTTCGCGGCGCTCGAGAAACTCACTTGAAATAGTAAGATTTAAAACCTCGAGCTTTGGAAAACTTGAGGCATTCTTCAGAGATCGAGTGGAACATCAGTTGAGAAAACGTTAACATTCCGATATATTTTGATCAGGTGAGAAAATTTCAACTTTCTGGAGTTGAAAACGGTTCAGGAAAAAGTTATTAACAACTGTATGGAAAAATATTAACGCTAGACTTTATATCGATTTAGAAAATGTTAACATCCAGGACTTTGCATTCATCAATTTAGAAAATGTGAATATTCAACATTCTGGACTTTGAGTCGGTTAAAAAATGTTGGAATATTAACACTATGGCAACATCGATGAGACACGTTGTTCCTTAGTCGAAAAATATTTTACCTCTCATATTCCATGTAGGTATATTTTTCTTACCTTCACTTCTGCCACCACTACTATTTAGTTTGCTCACCTGTGAATAAAATATTTAAGGCTTTTTAAATTTTTTTTAATGCTTTTGTAAACGAATGTTGCGTCTTTGGCGTGGCGTCTTACTTAAAAAGTCCGTGAAACACGAAAACCGTATTGATATAGCGATGTTTGTTCGCGGGGTCTTTCAAAATATATGATCCAGATTCTCTCTTCTCTCTCTCTCTCTCTCTTCTCTCTCTCTCTCTCTCTCTCTCTCTCTCATCTCATAACAAAGAAGAGAGGTGTGAAATATAAATGGTTTGTGAAAGGGAAAGCCTCTAGTAGTTTTCAGGACTCTCTCTCTCTCTCTCTCTCTCTCTCTCTCTCTCTCTCGTCGAAAACAAGAACCCTTCTGTAACGAACTTATTTCCGCCTGCTGTACATATATTTTTTTTCGTTTTTTTTTTTCTCCTTTCCTTGCATTTAACGAAAAGATCCTAATCTGGATACATCCGGTTGCAAGCCGATTATGTTTTCGTTATTAACCGGATCTGATGACTTTTTATTCAGCGGATGATTATGTAGCGAAAGTAGCCGCAGATTAGTGGGCTCGTTGCTTAAAGGAAGAGGTCGCAGACGGGAGATGCTTAGAGCAAAGGAAGAGTAGTGAGGAGGGGGGCGGGGTGCGAGGAATAAAAAGTAGTGATGAAAAAAAAGAACAAAATAAAAAAGGGGAAAAATGAAATGAGAATAAAGATTAGGGAAATAGACTAGGAAAGTGCATTTACGAATGTAATTAAAAAGAAGATCAAGAGTTCCTGGGGAGAACGTTTGCCAGTGTGTGTATGTTTGTATGTATGTCTATATGATATATATAGTATATATATATATATCATATATATATATATATATATATATATATATAGACATATATGTATATATATATATATATATATAAATATATATATATGTGTGTGTGTGTGTGTGTGTGTATGAGTATATATATAAAATGAATATCACACATAATATATATTTGTATATATATATACATATAAGTTTTGGGAAACGCAGAACGCATAACCAAGCATATATATATTTATTAAACACAATAATATTCCGACCTGGTAACGAACTTCTTTCTATCATGGCAAAATAAATTAAGTCAGAACTTGCAATATTTCATTTTTGGCAGCCTGCGGTCTCTCTCTCTCTCTCTCTCTCTCTCTCTCTCTCTCTCTCTCTCTCTCTCTCTCTCTCAGTGTTCCCTGGTCGTCAGGTCCTTCTCTCTTTTGGGGATGCCCGTTATATATACCCGAAACCAATCTTGAATTCTACAACACTTTTAACACTTATTTTAATTACAATGTCAAAGAGTTTAATGGTGAAGGCTGCGGAGCGACCCCACCCTAAAAGGGGGGTTGGTGGTTTAATAATGCCAAGAAGGAAAAAGTATAATGATAAGATAAATACGTAATTATCGGAGGCAATTTAGATCATTAATAAGGCAAGTGATGACGGCCGTTCGCCCAGCATTAATTTATTTACGACGTCCCTGTATCGCTTCAAAAATGATATCGGGGACTCCCAAAACTGACAGCGCCTCCGGGACGTGGCTCCAGGACTCCTAACAACCCCCCCCCCCCCCCCGACCCCCGCCCTCCCCTACCCCTACCTAGCCCATCGAAAAAGTCGCCTCCATCTCCTTCCCCAGCCCCTTCTAATTTCCTTTTCTTATTACTTCCAAACGTTTGGATGTACGTTTTCCAATCCCCCTTTCTTCTGTCTCAAACTGTACGTACCCCTTCCTGAACAAACCTCTCCCTCTATTAATCTCCCTCCTCTCCCTACACACACTCACATACGCGTTTCCGAGGCCTCCTCCCCCTCCCCCTCCCCCTCCCAATTGAACATTCAGCAGCTAATATCCATCCACCATACCACCTCCTATCAAATGCTTACCTTTATATATTTCCCCTTCTCTCCCTCTCATTCCAATCATGCATGCGTTGTCGAGGGGTCCTCTCCCTCCCTCTCCACGACTCTTATCCATGCTTACCAAAGAATTCTCTCCCCTAACAAACCCCTTCCTCAAAATACTCCCATTCCCCTTCCTCCCTCCCCCTTCCTCCCTCCCCTCCTTGTCCTATCCGCCCGTCCTTAATCAACACCCCCTACCCATCCATACACAACGGTATGTTCCTCAGTGGGCGACTGGGTTGCGTATTCATCTATCAATCTGGTAGCCCGAGTTCGCTTCCCGCTGCTGCCAGTGAAGAACCAGAGGAATTTATTTTTGGTGATTAGAAATTCGTTCCTCGATATAATGTGGTTCGGATCCCACAATAAGCTGTAGGTCCCGTCGCCAAGGAACCAATTGGTGCCTAGCCACGTCAATAAAAATCTAATCCTTCGGGCAGCCCTATAGGAGAGCAGTTAGTCAGCTCAGTGGAATGGTGAAACTAAGATTATACTTAAGTTTTTTCATACACAACAGTGGCCCCTATTCGGAACATACCCCCCTCTCCCCCTTCCTCTCCTTCCCCCATCCCACCTTACCAACCCCGTGGTTTTCGTCCTTTGGCCCCCTTGTTTCCCCCGCCACTGTTCTGGGATAACTCGTCTGTCCTTCAATAAGTCATTGGCCAATTAACTGAATGATTATTACCCCGACACTGAAATCTTCTCCATAGGAGGTCAGTCCCCTATAGACCTCTATTAACCACAAGGCAAAGATTTCCGCTTATTTTCTAAGTATATTTCATTTACAGGTGATTAGTTTTCCGTCATGGTATTTATAGCTTTTTTTTTTGCCTTAATTTTTTCATATTTCAGAAGGTCACACGATGCCTCAGTATCGCACTTATTGTATTAATACATAATTTGTTTTCTCTTTCGTAAGGTTAATTAAAGCGTCTTTGTATTTCTCTTTATGATGGTATCAATGAACGATTGATGGAAACATTGGCTGTATACACGTTATCTATTCCGTTATTGATAACCATACACAGAAATGATAAATTTGACTTTATTTCTAACGTAGTATATATTAGTATTATGACAGGAGATCTTTGTAAAGTGTAATAACAGAAAGACATGGGTGTCTATATATCTCACACACGGCGTGGTGATTGATTATGAGGTTTATGGTAATTGCAGTCGATTATATTCTGGCGTAATCTAGATTGTCATTTAAACTCTTGGAAAAATAACCATTTTAAACCAAGGTAAATGTTAATCAATTAATCAACGGATGCGCACATCTGACAAGGTGGATATAATTAACTGATTAAAGTCAAGTATATATATCATATTATATATATATATATATATATTTTATATATAAATATGTATGTATTCATGTATATATTTACATATATACATATATATATGTATTCATGTGTGTATATATATATATATATATATATTATATATTACATATATATATAATTATTCATGTTATGCGTATGTTGTTTACATGATATCAAACCGAGACGAATATTGAATAAAATGAACGAACAATTAAAACAAGATAAAAAAAAACTCATTAACTGATATTCAAAAGAAGGCAAACATTACCTTATATTCAGCGGAGGGAAATAATCTTTAACCGATATTCAAAACAAAATAAAATGGAAGCAACTTATATTCCAAACAAGAGGAATATTCGCAGGTATTGAAAACAGCAGAAACAGTAATTAACTGATACACTTCATAATCATAGATGGACATTACTAGGACATGGAATAAATATGGGAATGATATGGGAATCTATCAACATGGGAACATGGGAGCGCTGGCTGGACAGAAGGTGCGCATAATTCGCCAATAAAACGGTTGATGATTTAAGCGAATGAATACAATGAAAGGTATTTAGGATGCTCATATAAGAAGAAAGAGGAGGAGAAGAAGAAGAAGAAGGCTCTCAGTCTGGAGGTCGATTCGACGAACCCCATCCATGACTTTCCCTTTCGGGACGATGGGCATCTGAAGTGACCGTTTCGTCGAATGGACCTACCTACCTACCTAGGCCGCTGCATCTGAGAATAATGTGTAGTTTATTGATATTCCAAATTTTTAAAGTATGCCTTTCCAAATGAGTAATTATCATATTTTTCCCCCTTTTTTAATCGATGAATCAGCTTTATCAGCCTCTCTCTCTCTCTCTCTCTCTCTCTCTCTCTCTCTCTCTCTCTCTCTCTCTCTCTCTCTGCCCACCAAATGACGCACCGCCTTCGTTCGGCCAGAAGCTTTTTAAGGCGTTAAATTCTTATGAGCGAATGGACGGAATGCCGGTCTTTTGTAGGCGTTTGCCCAGCCGTGTGATCAGTGGGTCCAGCGCTGGCCAGCAAAGAGAGCCGATGCGATCGCATGCTTTGGATGGAGGTTTGCATGTGTGTGCGTGTGTGCGTGTTTGCATATATATATATATATATATATAGAATTATATATATATATATATATAGATATACATATATATAATATATATATGATAGAGATATATATTACATGTAATTATACATATCATATATATATATATATATATATATTATATATATATATATATATATATATATATATATGTGTATATATATATAGATTTATATTTATACATATATAGTATATATATATATATAGATATATATATATATATATATATGCATATATAATATTTATATTTATAATATATATATTGTATTATATTATATTATATTATATTGCACAACCCCACGAAACACAAAAGCTTCAAACTAACCGGAATAATCGACAGAAACAGCGTAAAGAGAGAGAGAGAGAGAGAGAGAGAGAGAGAGAGAGAGAGAGAAGAGATGAGAAATTAAGAAAAGAAGAAATTGTATTCATTAGATAGAAACAAATATCCCTGTTTCTAGCGCTGTTTACCTTTCTTAATTAAATGCTGAAAGGCCTTGGGATATACTTCTGGCTCTGTGTGAGTGTGTCTGTGTCATCTGAAATGTTGTCCTTTATATAGGAAAAACGGGGATCGGAGGGGCTTGGAGGGGGAGGGGGAGGAGGGGAGGCGGGGGTGGGGGAAGGCAAGGGGTGGCAACTCTCAATTGTCTCGCGTTTTGTTCAATTATAGTTTTATATCTTTTTTTCCAGTGGTAATTCTTAGTAAGTTTATAAAGTTTCATTTATTTGTTTTTCTTCTCTTGTAGTATCGTGAGCTATACTCTTTTATTCTCTTGATAATGAATTTTAATCGCTGTCATTTGTTCTTCTCTCTCTCTCTCTCTCTCTCTCTCTCTCTCTCTCTCTCTCTCGTTAGAATGAATTCACGCAACCCAATTTCTTTCAGTACACACACACATCTGGGATTGAAATAGAACATGTATCAAGGCTTTCTTGACAACGTTGACGATAAAGTAAAATGAATCTAATACTTGAAATCCACAGGTATATTTTATGATAAATGAAATGATCAATTACAACGTAGTTCGTATAATTTACGATAAGCCAATCGAAAGAGTCCATGATAATACTTCTGCATAGCTTACGACAAATTTATTGGTATGTTACTATTTGTACTTATTATAAAATTAATGAAACTGTGCATTATAAAACCATTGGCATGGCTCGTAATAAGCCCAATAAAATGGTTTTGTTATAACACCGTGGTATGATGCATAATAAACCCTTGAGAGCGGGTGGGTTCACCCTGGCGCCCAAATCACCATAATTGGTTCCCTTCTACCCAAGTCGCCCCATATGGTCAAGGCCGACTTCCGTCATCTGGAGGAGTAGCGATTTTTATTCCTGTCTAGATCGCATCGGCGTTAAAAAGGAAGCGATAATAAGTGATAAACTAGATAGAGGAGTGTTATAGCCATCAGCAGATGAAGGAGGAAGAGGAGGAGTAGGGAGAAATGGGGAGGAGGAGGAGGAGGAGGAGGAGGAGGAGGGAGGAGGAGGAGGAGGAGGAGGACTGGTATAGGTTTGGTTCAATTCCAGGAGGTCGCGTCACCGCAGCTATGCGATAAGAGATTATGATAATATATAGGACACCGTATAATTTTTTATTCTTTGCTTCATTATCGTTAAAAGCCTCTGCTGATATATCTTGATTTGGGAATTGGTTATCTCATGAGAGAGGGAGAGGAAGAGAGAGAGAGAGAGAGAGAGCGAGGGAGAGAGAGATGGAATCTTACTCCATAAACGAGTACTTAGATACTTCCTGCTGTGTGAGTAGCTCTCTCTCTCTCTCTTTTCTCAGGGAGATGTTGGAATCTTTTAACGTAATTTAGCCTTTCCCCTTATATTTCCAAAATCTCTCTCTCTCTCTCTCTCTCTCTCTCTCTCTTTTATCGTTCTTAATTTTTCCCCCCAAAGCGAACGTAGGCAACAATCTTTCCCCCTTCCGAATTTTTATAAGAAGAAAAAAAAAGTGAAAGAAGAAAACTTAAAAGAAAAAAAATGGTAAAAGATGTAACTCTTATTATTACAGCCGAGAGTCTTTGATGTCCTCAGGTCGCCATTGTTTAGAGAAAGAAGAAAGTTTTCTTTTTTTGTTGTTGTTGTTGTGTTTTTAATAGTTGTTGGCCGGCAAGTGGACAGTTTGTGTGAGGGGGGCGGGGCGGCTGGTCTGTGTGTTTTGGATAGCGACAAGGTGGTCAAAAGGAGACCTCTCTCTCTCTCTCTCTCTCTCTCTCTCTCTTCGGTGCTTCCTTCATTTTATTCTTCTCTTCTGTTTGAACCTTACTATACTTAGTCCTTAATATTGCTGCCTTCAAAAAACTTTTTACATTTAATTCGTTCTCTCTCTCTCTCTCTCTCTCTCTCTCTCTCTCTCTCTCTCTTGTTGCTTCTTCTTTTTCTACAGTTTTAACCTCATTGTAATTTCCTCCTTAATATTGTTGTCTAAACTTTCTAAATTTAATTTTCTCCTCTCTCTCTCTCTCTCTCTCTCTCTCTCTCTCCAGTTTTAACCTCATTGTCATTTCTTCCTTAATACTGTTGCCTTTAAACCCCTTTTTTATTTTCAATTGCCTTTCCTTATTGATTTCTTATTTTATATATTATTATTATTTATTATTATTATTATTATTATTATTATTATTATTATTATTATTATTATTTGATTTTTCAACTGCACGCTCTTCTTGTTACATTTGCTCTTTATCCCATTATTCTACTTTCTGTCTATTTTCCAGTTATTTTCGACTGTTTTATCAAGTCTCGTATATATAGTATATATCAATATCATAAGATTATTTCGACGCAATTCCCCTTAGAGTTTACACATGGATTTTGATTTCCCCATTTACGTTTTGTTATTCTTGTTATTTCAGATTACTCCGCCTCTTTCTCCCCCCCTACTTGTAATGTCTCTCTCTCTCTCTCTCTCTCTCTCTCTCTCTCTCTCATTGTTTTTACGTGCGCGTTCTTTTTCTATTTTTATTTACACTATTTTTTCCCTATTTCCGGGAGCGACCTCACCCTCTCGGCCTTCTTCATCATGATTTTTGTCGTGTTTTGCTTTTATCACCCATATCATCACCCCTTTTGCCATTTCCCTGTCCCCTCGTCTACTCCCCT
Organism: Macrobrachium nipponense; assembly: GCF_015104395.2. Lineage (NCBI taxonomy): Eukaryota > Metazoa > Arthropoda > Malacostraca > Decapoda > Palaemonidae > Macrobrachium > Macrobrachium nipponense. Next base: position 23,275,248 of record NC_087215.1, on the reverse strand, counting down.
TATTTACTTTATCACGGGTCTATTCTCCACTCTTCTATTATTTCCCAATTCAGTGGCTTTGCATTTGCTTGCTCAGTCGCAGTTTGCAACTGTTTTTTTTTTCATTCCTCCTCTCTCTCTCTCTCTCTCTCTCTCTCTCTCTCTCTCTCTCTCTGTCGTTTGTCTCTTTTTGAAGTCTCTCTCTGAGAGAGAGGCCATTCAGAAAAAAAACTGAAAAACTGTGAAAAACTCCTTTGTATAACAGAACAAACAAGTTTTGTCATTCTTCGAATTATGCAATGAGGTCATCCGGGGGATGTTATTATATAATAATAACAGAAGAAGACGCAGAAACAGATATCGATTGATATTCAGATAATTGGAGCGAAATTTTAGCTATGTTTGATTTCAGTTGTCATAGATAACGAGATGCAACGACGTTTATAGCGTAATGACGATAAATTAACAGATAAACGAAGGATAACGTTGACCGTCAGATTAAAAGTATATTCATCCATATTGTATATATGATACTAATGAAGATTTTTATTATTATTACATCGAACATATATATATTTGAAAATTAGCGTGGTCCGGGCTTTGAGACCGTAGCTTGTTTGTTGTCGACAAGTCGAAATATCAATTCAGCGTCACATCGTCCTGAGCAGGATACAAACCCCCTTGACTACAGATCATCAGAGAGAGAGAGAGAGAGAGAGAGAGAGAGAGGTAGCCTTTTAATAAGAAAATTGAAAGGGTTTTAGATTTGTACAAAAATTGGATGGAAGTGTGTGGAAGCTATGATTTTTATGGAGAAAAGTCTTATGACCTTTATGTTCCGGAGGTGGGATTATTTAGTGATATTCATTTCGTGATGGAAAGGTATATATATAATACAAGTATACAAGTAAACAAAGATAGATATCATTGTTAATTGTATTGATATCGTATGAATCTATTGTTTTTATAATAGTATGAAGGAACATAGCTTTATTTCGTTTACGATATTGAAATGAAAATAATTTTAAATCTAATCTACTATCGAGTAGAACTACTTGAGATCCTTGGGAAAGATTATATCTAAGGTGGAGGCCTAAGGAGACTGAATGGATTTCTCCCACTGGAACGAAAAACTTAGAACTTGTTAGGAAAAGAGAAGTGATTAATTTCAGGAACTTCTTTTTTTTTCTAAGTAAAAGCTGCAACAGGAATTGAGATAAGGAGAGAGAGAGAGAGAGAGAGAGAGAGAGAGAGAGAGAGAGAGAGAATACCTTTGTCTCTCCAGAGCCACTCGTAAAGATTTGAGTCGTCTCCTGGGAATGAAAGACTCTCCACAATATTCCTTATTATTATTGTGATTATATTGCTGTTATGATTATTATTATTGTTACAGTTATTGTGACAGCAGCGTTTCCCGTTTGCGTGTAATGAGTCCCTCTATCTCTGACGTCTGAATGAGGTTTATTTTCCTAAAGCAGTTTTTGAGGAACAATGACGTACAATGGTTTTTTGTTCGTCATGACAAAAGTGAATTTTTATCCGGCGTTCTGCCATTTAAAATTTTCCTGGAGCATTATTAAATGACCATACAGGGACTTGCGTCCCGGCCGGGAGAGTCCGTACGGTCGAGCTCTTGGCATTAAGGGTCAGAAAAACGGACCTTACGCAGGTCAAGAGAGACTTGCCTCCAACCCAAGTGTCCATCCCGTAAATGTTTCTGTCACTTTTTTCCCAACGTCGGTTTTTTTTTTTTTTTTTTTTTTAACTTTTTTATTCGAGCAGAACCTGTGAAAGAAACTATTGTCATGTGTCGCATTTGGCGGACAATGCAAAATTATCTCATTTCTAGAGTGGCCGACTTCACCCTCTGTAGTCATTTCTCTCTCTCTCTCTCTCTCTCTCTCTCTCTCTCTCTCTCTCTCTCTCTCTCTCTCCGTTTGTCTGTCTCTGTTTGGCTCAGTCTTGACCTCTGATTTATAAATTTCTACTTTATTTCGTTTTCATAAATCTCTCTCTCTCTCTCTCTCTCTCTCTCTCTCTCTCTCTCTCTCTCTCTCTCTCTCTCTCCTTACCTAGCCTTGATTTTTCGTTTTTTTCTGTTTCTGTTAGCTCATGTAGTCTTGACTATTTTGTTAAAATAATCTCTCTCTCTCTCTCTCTCTCTCTCTCTCTCTCTCTCTCTCTCTCTCTCTGTGTGTGTGTGTGTGTGTGTGTGTGTGTGTGTGTGTGTTTTAAACAACGTCTGAGTGACATTTTCTTTGATCATTTTATTCTTTATTTCACCTCTTGAGTAATCTTTCCCAATTCTTCCCCGGATGTATCTTTACCGAGAAATCCTGTCTCTCTCTCTCTCTCTCTCTCTCTCTCTCTCTCTCTCTCTCTCTGTGCTGGTTTTGTGTCTTTTTATATTTTATCGATTTTTTCCTCTTCCGCTTTTTCTTGTGAGGCTGCAAAGAACGCGGATGGGAAAGTGTTGTGGATGTCTCAAGATTAGATATTTTCTTGGTTTTTTTTATTGATACCCAGATTTTTTTTTTTTTTCCTTTTAATGCTGTGTTTTTTTATGCTATTATGAGTTTTTAATCTCTCTCTCTCTCTCTCTCTCTCTCTCTCTCTCTCTCTCTCTCTCCGTTTAGTGTTCACCGCTCCATCGTCCTTAACATTTTGTCATTAACTTTGGCTGAACTTTGGGTTTACAACCCTCCCCTCCCTCCCTCTCTCTCTCTCTCTCTCTCTCTCTCTCTCTCTCTCTCTCTCTCATAGCTTTGTTAACCTTGAACTATTTGCCACATTTTGAGTTCATAATTCTCTCTCTCTCTCTCTCTCAACTACATCTTTAGAAAGGCCGTTCGAACGAAACTCATCAACCATCATTCTCACAACCAGTTTCTTTCCAGTTTCGGGTATTATCATCGTCCTCTCTCTCTCTCTCTCTCTCTCTCTCTCTCTCTCTCTCTCTCTCTCTCTTCCTCTTCCTCTTCCCATCTCTTCCTACTTAATTTTTCTGTCTCATTGCTTATGCCTTTTGCTCATTGCCTGAGCTTATTTTGCCCATGTTACCATCCATTAGGCTTTCATTTACCCGTCCGAATCCCCCGTGTTTTCATTTTCAGACGGCAATTTCAAAAGCATTTTGTTTAGTTATACTTTATGCCGGGTAGCCCTCCGCTCTCACGGTCTCATTATTATACAGTGGACTTGAAGTTAAAGTTTTTATCGCTTTTTTTATTTTTATTTTTTCTATTTTCTATTTTTTTCCGTTTTTGTGTGACTTTGTAGATTTTATCGAGGTGTTAGATGTCAAAGAATGTTTGTATTTTTTTTATTTGATTTTTAACTTTTAGATCGATCACAACGTTTATAATTATTATTATTATTATTATTATTATTATTATTATTATTATTATTATTATTATTATTATTATTATTATTATTATTATTATTCATTTATTTTTATGTAAGTGTGGATTTTATCAAGGCGAATGTATATATTTTTAAATTTATCTTTTTCCTTATTTCGTAATATCGATTCTAACAACTGTTATATTATTGTTATTATCATTATTATGATTTAACTAAATTCAAATCTTGTATTTACACATCCTTTGATGCTTGTTTTTTTAATTATCTTAAGTTTCTTTATGCAACACTGAATCGTGAGCGAATTCAATATCTATAGATTCATATGTCTTAAAAGACCCCTTTTTTTCTCATTCAGGAGTCTTGGAATTCCTAACTTTTTCCCCTCCTCCTCCTCCTCCTCGCCTTCAGCATTCCTGATAATTCATGAGAACCAGAGTGTGTAGGAAAATGTCAAGGGGGGGGGGGAATTATTTATCACATTTTTAAGCATTGATCACTGGGCTTCCACAGACTGGTAGTAGGTGGGTGATTATGCAACGTAGCCGAGTCTCACTGGATGACTGAAGCTTAGAATGATTTATTTTTGTTACGGTGTGACAAAACAATATGGAGAAAAGGATATGAAAACATAATCTGAGAATAAATTTTAAAAATCTAAGTCCACGAAATGACTACAATAATATAAAATCAGTGTTAATTATTGCAAATAAAAACAATTTCAAAGTTTGCGACAGGATCTTGAATAGGATCAAATTAAAAACTTGGAAAAATAAAAAATTGAAAGCCGATATATAACCATCAAATTGAATGTGAAAATACAAAAATCGTTTATTATAAAAAATTATAAATTGTAATCAGTTTGCGAAGAGGTATACGTTAACTATTACCATCATCATTATAAAAAAAATCGATTTTTGTTTTGTTGCAGTTACCTTCAAATAATTAATAACTTTCTGTACAGACTAACTCTGCTCACGAATGTATATGTCAGTTTGATAACTTGACAGTATAGAATCCATTAAGGAAACGAAATACGAAGAGTGAAAAATCATGTGCATCGCTTGAGTCCAGAACACCCGTCAGATTGTTGTTGTTGTTGTTGAAGATTAAGCCACCCTAGTGGTAGCACGGGCTCTTGCTCCTAGAGCAGCCTGTAACTGGATGCGTCAGATTTTAATGCGCCCATTTATGCAGGTAAAGCACCGCCTCTCTCGGGCTTCGTTAAGCTCCCTTCTGTCCAGACGACAGTTTTGAAAGTCGATTTTTAGTGATAAACTTTTATTGCATTGGTCTGGGCCTTAGAAATACCGGGGTTAATCTCGTCTCCTCTTCAAAGAGCTCATTCGAACGGGGACGTTGGATCAAACTAATAGTTGAAGATGGGTTTTTGATCTTATGTTACTTTTCTCTCTCTCGGGTTTTTTTTTTTTTTTTTTTTTTTTTTTTTTTTTTTTTCAAGTGATGTGGCCGGTGGGAAAGCTGGCCGATGTCCGCATCTCGCCCGGCCCAGAAGACAACTATAGAAAAAAACGGGGATTGAAAAGACATGAGGCGCAAACTTCCTGGGAGCATATGAGAATATAAGTCGGGGGAAATGGGAGAGAAGTCATATTGAGAGACCAATATAAACCAAGTCTGGATTGAGAGAAGGCGTCTTGTCTAAAGAGGAAATCGCCATTTAGTTAATAACTGTTCAT
>NC_087215.1:23257709-23265209 GCF_015104395.2 Macrobrachium nipponense | reverse complement strand
TACTTCTCATTTTTAACGACGATAATCCTTTCGCATTCATCTGTAACAAAGGGGAAAAAAAAAAGTCTCGCTGTCATTTGATGCAAATCCATTGAAAATTCATATCGCTGAAGACCTCTTTTATCTGCGACCATGGTATAATTTTTTTTATTCGGGATTACAAATCTCATTGATAATCGCTGGAGCATTTCATAATGATGCTTATCGGCTACTTTAAGTGGCGGACCTCCCAAATCAAAGAGGACCCATCCCCCCGCCCTTTCCCTCTCCCTCTCATAAAAGGCGACTTGTGAATCCGTGGGTCAAACAACAAATGTCTTCATTCATAGGGGCTGCTTTCCTCCTTCCACTCCAGACCTCATGACCGAAACGGGGAATCGCCCACAATAAAAATTAATAGAAATAAATAAATGAACAAAAGTAAATAAACATTAAATAAAAATAGAAAAAAATAAAAAATAAATAAAAATGAACACATGGCGAACTATCGGAAACTATCGGTTGGTCCTCTCTTAATTGGTTGGTGATTTGGGAGTCAGCTGGAAGTAGCGAGAGGTATTTACGGGCCTAAATTGACTAGCCCACACAAGGAAAAGGCTGAGGGGTTCATGGAAATGTCGAGGAGAGTTATCTCCGATCCTGTGGAAGTTCTCGTAATATCATCAGCCTCCCGTAAGTTCCCTGCTAGTAAATGCTCCCTTTCTTTATTGTTCTTTTTTTTTTATTTTCGGTCGGGACGAAAGGTGGGGGATGACGGACTGTTGGAGAGAAAATTTCGGGTCCACTTTGACCCTCATGCAAATGAAGCCACTCTGGAAGTAGAGGCAGAAAAGCCCTCCAGTGATAAACTGGGCGTGACGACAATGTGCATTAATGTTTATCTCAGTAAATATCGACTCGCTTCAGTTGCCCTCTTGAAGATGTTTAGCTAGTTGAAGGAGGAAGGTAGAGAGAGAGAGAGAGAGAGAGAGAGAGAGAGAGAGGCTGGGACGATAGGAGTGTGTGGGGACTGAGGAGGTCCTGGTAGAGGTCTAGGGGAAAGGGCAGGAGGCCTCGTTGAATCCTGGAACCCTTCTGGACAATAGGATCTACTTTGTTTACTTCTGTGCAAGGGCCTATGGAATTAGGTATATGGAGCGACACTGGAGTAGAGAGAGAGAGAGAGAGAGAGACTCTTCTACAGCTGGAGCCTTCTTGGTATTCATTCATGTATTTATTACCATTACTCCGAACCTTAATGATTTACTGTGCTTCGGACAGCTGCTCTTGCGTTAATTATATTTAAATGCGGGTGTTCTTTATTCTCGATTTGATAGCTGATATTGGAGGGCTAGAGCATTTGAATGGATACTTTTTGTACTTTTATTATGTATTATTATTGTATATTATGCTTAGTGATAAAATTATTCAACAATAGGTATTCACCCCATATACTATACTATGTGGGGATACAATCCACAATGAAGTAAATTCCTCTTGTAGTTTAAAATATATATTACTTGTATAGGATTAAAGCTTTCGACCATCAACTGTGGTCTTGTTCACACTTTAGTGAACAAGACCACAGTTGATGGTCGAAAGCTTTAATAATCCTATACAAGTAAATATATTTTAAACTACAAGAGGAATTACTTCATTGTGGATTGTATCCCCATTTACTTAGAGGTACGACATAGTACCTGGCTTCTGCATACTATTACCATGTGTAGTAAATAGCCTATGCCATTTTAAGCGGCTGTGTGACCCTGTTAAGTCTCATGTTCGTTACATGAATTTCATTGTGGACTTCACCTAACGTTTATGATAAGCACGACATAGTACTTTCCTATTTCATATATATATATAATATATATATATATATAGTATATATATATATATATATATATATATATATATATACATATATAAGCGAATACCACAGGAAAGTGATAGGCCGAAAGCCAAGCGCTTTCGTATTTACTGAAGACGAAAGCTGGATTTCTGCCTATCATTTTCCTGTGGTATTCGCTTATTTTAGTGAAGTCACGTGCATCTACTGTGATTTTTTTAAGCATATATATATATATATATATATATATATATATATATATATATATATATATGTGTGTGTGTGTGTGTGTTTGTGTATGTATGTATGTATGTAAAGTAAATGAAAATATAAGTAAAATTTCCTAATTTAAAAAGCAAGAGAAGGACAATTTCAGAAGCAGAAAATACACAACTGTGAAGTCTAGTGCTTGTTGTCAATCAGCGTCGACGTAATGGCCAAGATTCAGCCCATTTGAGAAAGAAATCGATAATGAGTATTTACACTTCGCCATTCTTTTCTATCCCTTTTTTTTTTATTTTCTTTTTTTTTTCTTTCGTTCGACCGATCGGTGTTTTCAGTGCAAGCGGCGATAGGTGAGTAAATACTGACTCATCAATCCATTGTGTGATGAGTTAAGTCGCTGGTGGTAGTAGTAGTAGTCGCCATGTTTTTGGCGTTGCAGTCGCCGAGTACATAGTACATACCTTAGTGATTACATATTCATGCAAGATGCAAAACTAACAAAGCATTATGAGTCGAGGGAAGGAGAGGGAATGGATGAGCACTCATTATAAGCTGGGGGGGTGGGAGGGGTTGGGGGAATGAGAAGAGGAAGACGTTCACTTTTGTACTAATTATCAACCGGGGGGGAGGCGGGGGGGAATTTCACTTTTTGCACTGATTATGCATTTCTTTCTTTAATTTTTGGAATCGTTTCTCTCAAAGCAAGTTGCCAAAGGCGTCTGCAAGAATCGGGGGTAGGTATTGTTTGAGCGGCCCCGTGTCCTCTTATTCGCTTCTGCTTCTACTGCTGCAGCAGGAGCAGGGGACGAGGAGGAGGAGGAAGAGGAGGAGGAGCAGGAACGTTTGATAAAGATTTGCCTCGTAATAAGACATATTAGCAGGATCATCATCAAATTAAATTTGGAGATATAATTGCTCATTAAAGTTCACGGCAATTGCAGTCTGAGATTAGATTGCTAAATGAAAATATCTAATATGAGTCGGAGATATGATTACACAAATGAGTTGATATCTCGGCTTCCTCCCGCCCCTCCTTGCAGATGCGGCGCTGCGAGGAGATCCTACGGTAGGATTCCAGGTGATCCAGGTTTTCTCGGGGTATTTTGCCGAAGGGGGTTGGGGGGTTGGGAGAAGGGGTGAGTAGTGCACGCGCGTGCGCATATGTATGAGACAGGCATAAGGGTGCTGCGTCAAGATATATATATATTTTTCTAAGGATTTTCGAGTGTGGTTTGAATTTTTTAGAATGTTGGTTCGTTTCTGGCGTCACACCTATATACGTCACTCTATTAGAAGGACGATGGGCTCCTATAAGGCTGAGAGGATATGGAATGTGAGCAAACTAAACCGTTTCTCTCTCTCTCTCTCTCTCTCTCTCTCTCTCTCTCTCTCTCTCTCAGTCCGCCGCCCACCCACCGTGGCCGTCCCATCCGTACATCTCAATTGCATGCACGGGCGGCGTCTAGGGTCTTTTAAGTTAGGCTGAGATGGGTTGAAGGCTTGATTTGCGGTTAATGGTGAACGACTGAGTAAAAGGGTTACCGCCGCCCATTCACCATACCCGCTGACCATTATTCGGAACCCTCTGAAGAAATCCGAGCCTCCCCCGCCCGCCGCCTCTTTGAAATCCTCCGCGGCTATACCATTGTGTTCCAGCGGGAGGAGGAATCTTGGTGGCTTCCCCTTCGGCCTCCTCCTCCTCCTCCTCCTCCTCCTCCGTTTGGGTGGAGGATTCGCATTGCTGATTATTTATTTATTTATGCATTTTTATTCCCTGAAGTATTTTTCATCTCGGGGGTTTGTTGTGTGTGTGCGTGGGGGGGAGGGGGGGGGGTGGGGGTGGGGGAGGGGAGTGGGCGAGACGGTAGGATTCCAGGATCCCCAATCCTCCCGGAATTCCTGGCAGAGGTCCTTCTTCACTCTGCCTATCTCCTCCTCCTCCTCCTCCTCCTCCGTCGCCGTTGTCGGTCCCATGACAGGAGACAAATGTCCCTAGGAAGGGCCCCTGCGATTTTAGGATTTTTAGGATACGTCTTCCCGACGACCTCCTCCGGTACCAGGGATCCTACGGGACTGAAGACAAAGTTTTGTTTATAAGGTTGTGGCGGAATTATTTACAAAGGTCCCAAAGGTAGATCGGGAATCTCGGAACAATATATAACAAATTTAATCATCTTGTATACCTATAGAGTCAACACGTCGCAGGAATGTATGATTTTTGATAGCCATAATGACTTTGCAAATTATCTACTTCCTCAGCAAACCATGAATCCTAAATGGAAGTAAATAATGCCGTTCTCCTTTGGTGGGACTCGAACCAAGTCAATGAAGAAAGCATAGTTTCATATTATCTCCTCTCCGCGATGTTTTTCCTTTGAAGAAACTCGAGGAATCGAGCGCGAGTGTTTCGCGGGTCTTTCCCCCCTAGAGTTTTGTTGTGTCACATGATATATATCGCCCACCGCCCTCCCCAAAGGCGGCCGCCGCAGTTGTCGGGAAAAAGGCGTGCCCACAATATGGCAAGAATGCGATATGGCTAATTATCGTCGTGTATTGGATGAAGCTTCCGTAACCCCGCTCTCGGTCTCTCCCCACCCCCCCACCCCCACCCCCTCCTTCCACGACTCTTTCCTTTCATTCTTCTTGCGGCCTTTCATATTCATTATTCTCTCTCACTCTCTCTTCTCTCTCTCTCTCTCTCTCTCTCTCTCTCTCGTACACTTCAGTCGTGTTCGCATTTTTGTCTTCCATCTTTTTACTTTTATTTGTGTTTATAATCTCTCTCTCTCTCTCTCTCTCGTCGAGATTCCATTCATTAATAATTGTCAAGTCATTTGAAAATCTGCTTGCAGTTCAATTTCCGCAATTCTGCTGTTTCGTCTCTGTTGTTGTCCAGTGGTATGCTATGTACAGTTTGTAACAATTCGTTGTCTGCGGGTGAGCGGCTTTTAACCGATGTCAACAGAATTCATGTAAAATTATTATTATTGATATATATATATATATATATATATATATATATATAACATATTATATGTGTGTGTATATTCGTGTATATCATATATATTATTATATTATATATATATATATATCGACATATATATATATATATATATTTAGTATAATATATACATATTTTTATTTGTGTACTTAACTGTTTATTTTTTTAACCTCACTTATTCAGCTTGTTGAATATCCAAATAACTTCGATAACTACAAAAACAGCAACGACAAAAATGATGATAAGGATAATTATAAAATAATAATAATAATATATCATGTCTGTAATCCTTAAAGTAATTACTGAGGTAATCCCATAGAACAGGCGATAATGTTTTGTATCCAAATTAAAAATTCATATTTTGGAGTCGGAATCCGCATCACGTTTATAAATGTATTGCAATTAACCCATAATAATCACCCAAATCCCGGGCATTAGATACAAATCAGTGGTCTTTGTTCATTAATTTTGTGATATATCGACAGGTGTTTCAACACAAGTTAATTAGCACCTGCTGGGGCGCAAGGTTATAGCTTAGTCTACTGATTTAATGCCGGCTGCATTTGCTGTATTTATTGTATTAATGCCGCCAACTCACGTATCGTTTATTATTAACTGTCGGGTCGAAAAAAGCGGCATTGATTTTTTCAGCACAAATTGCCTACATTTCGGAAATTATTATATGGTGATTGGATTTCAGTGTGATGATTTTCCTCTCTCTCTCTCTCTCTCTCTCTCTCGGCTCTCTCTCTCTCTCTCTCTCGCTCTCTCTCTCTCTGTCCCCGTTTGCTCCTGTTTCGTCTCTTTCCGCTGACAAGTCGTTATTCTATAGTGATTGCAGGTCGAGGGAACCTTACTTGTACCTCCTTCATTCATAGGTACATTCTTCTTCTTTTTTTTTCTTAGTCCCTGGGACTGAACTCTTTAATTAGTTAATTTTAGAGGATTTGTGCTCGTATTACACTTCCTCTCCTTCTACCTCCTCCTCCTCCTCCTCCTCCTCCATCGCAGACCCCACACGCCCACCCAGGCCCCACGGCATCCCAGGACCCCCCGACCCCCCCACCCCCCCCCCCCCCCCCCGCCCTCACCCAGCCACACATATAAACCCTTAAGAGTTTATTATTATCCGGCATGAATGGGTTCTGACATGTGTCTGTGTTGGTGATACTATTGATAATAGCCGCAGACAAGCATCCCATTCCTCTATAGGGAAATTAATCTGTGTTGCAGCGTCCTTTTAAGTCTGCCGATTGCTGCAACTGGATCGTACGCGACGTAAAGGCCATCTCTCTCTCTCTCTCTCTCTCTCTCCTCTCTCTCTCTCGTTGGAGAGGCCGACTGATGTCTCTGTTCATCATTAATTTCTTGGCGCTTCTGTCTGTGCTCATCTGGAACCGGGACACGATTTCCTTTGTCAGCTGACATTGACAATCACGGTGTCACAGTTCCGAATTGTTCTTTGCCGGTGCATTATGCTGATGATGATGACGACGACGACGACGACTACTGTATTGTTCATTTTGCATCCTGTTAGGTTGGAGATTTGTCGCGCTTGTATGTGTGCGCGTGTGCGTATTCGTGTGCGTTTATGGGCGTGTATAAGCGCGTTGCGTGTGCGTGTGTGCGTGCGAGAGCCATATGGTTCTGGAAGGCTAATTACCTGAAATAATACTCGGATCTGTCGGGATTGCGGTGTTGCAATTATGAATTTACGCGCGTTGAAATGGTGTAATCTTTTAATGTTCGCATAATACGCTTATGTTATCAACTATCACAAATAGATGAATGTGTTAGTAAGTGCTACGGGAAAATAAACCCCTGGCGAGATTTTTCCTTTAATTTACCCTCCCACTTATTTCCATCCGCCTCTTTTGCGAAAGCATGACATTTTTTATCCCTCGTTCATCCAGCCATCGGTTGTACCCGCAGTCAATTTGTAGAACTCTACGGACATTACACGCCGCGTTTCATATCCTTTTTTTTCTTTCAAGATTAATGCATTTAAGCATTATGATTTTAAATTCCCATTTATTTCGTTTTTCCGTCGTTGCGGCAGGGAGAGAGAGAGAGAGGAAAAAAATGTAGGCTGTATACAGAAAATCCCGAATGTTAGTTTATCCTAGAGTTTAATGGCATGAAGTTCAAAGGAAAGCGCGATACCCAATGTTGGACGGCCATGTCGAGGACCTTAATGAAAGTTTTTAATGGCCCCTGCGATTTGATTTATGAAATGGGATTGCGTTGGTATTTATAATTAAGGGATCTCTAGATTTTGTGCGGCCCTTTTGCCTCCGTCTCTTTCTCTCTTGTTATGTCAAAAAACCTCTTCTCTCTCTCTCTCTCGTATATGGGTTACTGAGGAGTTCGATAATTTTTGTTCCATGATTCATGTAACATTTTGACATATTATTGGCTTATTATTTCATATTACTTTAACTCTCTC
>NC_087215.1:23230209-23255209 GCF_015104395.2 Macrobrachium nipponense | reverse complement strand
AAAAAAAAAGAAACTAGAGTTCGTTATTTACTTCTTTTTTTAAGATCTTGGAGTCCGCGAGGGAATAGGGCAAAATGCAACTTACCCCTGATCCGAATCCCCGGGAATACGGCTCTTGCTGAAGCTTAATCAGTTATTCAGGTCAAAAGGAATACGGGATGACCTCGTCTTAAGAGGAAAAAAAACGGAGAAGAAGAAAGAGAGGAGAGAGAGAGTGAGTGAGTGTGAGTGATAGTAGAAAGCATAATGAAGTAGGAACAATAAATAATCAAATAGAGAGAGAGAGAGAGAGAGAGAGAGAGAGAGAGAGAGAGAGAGAGAGAGAGAGAGAGCAGTAGTATATTGTCAAGTAAATAAAAAAGAAATAATCAAATAGGGAGAGAGAGAGAGGGAGAGAGAGAGAGGTGGGGAGAGAAATAGCGAGAAGTACAGTGAAACGGAACGCCAAATAATTAATCGAAGATTGAGAGAGAGAGAGAGAGGAGAGAGGAGAGAGAGATAAGAAGTTTGTTATAGTTGGCTGAGAATACTAGAGTTAAAAATGGAAATTAATAATGACAGCACATAGTTAAAAATACCTACAAAAGTAGATGGCAGAGTAAACCTTGAACGTCAGATAATCAAGTTAAAATTGAAAGAGAGGGAGAGACAGAGACAGAGAGAAAGAGAGAGAGAGAGAGAGATGGAAAAGGAGGGGAGGGTGGGGGTTGGGGTAGGAGTAGGGTGGGGTGGTGCGGTGGTGGGGGTATATAGGGAAGGAGAACTGCAAACAATAGGAAGAGGGATTTTTGGCTGGGCACAATTTGTCTAAAGGGGAGTTCCAACCCTCTCATTATCTGTGATGAAAATTTCCGTTTGATGGTGATGGGCAAAGAAGAAGATGATGATGACGATGATGATGAAGGTCTTCACTGTCATCATCATCATCATCATCGTAATAATAATGAAGGTAATTCATCGTGCTCATCCTAAAATCGCCACCAGAATAGTTGATTTGCACCACAAACGTTGTCTTCGTATTGAAGGAATTAAGGATCGTCATGTTCACATAGTCATTATCGGCATGTCTGAGGAAACCTTTGATAATAATAATAATAATAATAATATAATAATCATAATATATAAGATTATAATATATTATTATATGTTATAGGAATTAATAATAATAATATATATTATATACATTATATAGATTATTATATAATATCTTATGGAGATACATATAATATATAAATAAATATGTATGTAATATATATATATATAATATATTATATATATAATATATATAATTAATATATATGATATTATATATATATATATATATTATATATGTATGTATATATATATATATATATATATATAATATATATATATTAATATATATATATATATATATATATATATATATATATATAGATTTTATATAGAAATATATTATATAATATTACATGATTTTATACGAAAAGTATTATCTTACATTCAAGCGGGGATGTTTTTAACCGAGTAAAAGAGAACTTCAGTAGCATCCCAGGCAAGTATTACACTCCCGTAACATATTAATACAATAACACCACTAAAACAAACTACCATTTTGGTTTTCTTAACTAGTAGGCTTTGTCTAAGCACTACGGAGTCCCGGCACTCTACTAAAGGCATTTTCCTTCTTTATTTCAATAAAAAAAAAAAGACATACCAACACCCACTAACACTTCAGCGACAGTTTCGACTGCTATAGTACATAACTGACGAGTGTCACTGTTGACATGACTGTTGATTGAATGACTTGACTTTTAACTTCTAAACTGGTAACGCAGTGACTGGTGGACGTTTGTCACTAATAACTATTTCAGATGACGTCTTTCTTGTTAGCGTTAAGTTTCTTTTTCTTTGTATTTATTACTTTTAAGGGGGCAGTTCATTCTAGCTGTCAGAAGGTGTATGTTCAGTGTGCAGTGAACAGTAGGTATGTAGGTGCTGTGTGGTATTAGTAACCTTTGTATGAGTGTGTGTGTGTGTGTTGTGTGTATATATATATTATATATATCATATATATATATATATATATATATATATATATGTGTGTGTGAGTGTGTGTGTATATATATATATATATATATATACATCTGTTTGTGTGTAGAGAGAGAGAGAGAGAGAGAGAGAGAATGTTAGATATTACGGCTGTAGTTAATTGAAGACATATATTTCTGTCTTTATACATGCAATTAATTGTTGGAATCTGTGCTTATATATATCAGCCGATCACTGTATTGAACATGATTAACTTTAGGTTGTGATCAATTCTTACGAACTTGATGAAATTTACTCATATTATTTTATTATTGTTGAAATCTGTCAAGGAATATCAAATTTTAAATTATCCTAAGTACATCTTATTTTTAAAGGAATGTCAAATTTCAAAGTATCCTAAGTACATTTTAATTTTATTCAACATATTCTTCTTAACAGAACCTGAATTTGTAAATTTGTTACACATTAGTTAATGAATATCAAATTGTAACAGTTATTTCATAATCATAAAAAGATCTCAGATTATCACAATTCGTAAATGACTAGTAGTTAATACAATTAATACGATCAAACGAATTTGTATAAAGATGCTCTTGCGTTAAAATTTAAAATGAGTGAGAAAGATAGTATATATATATATATATATATATATATATATATATATATATATATATATATATATATACATATAATATATACACATGTATGTATGTATATAGTATTTGTGCGTGAAAGTGGTTTTGAATGTCTGAGTAAGCTATAATGAACTGGTAATCAATTGCATATGATGAATTTTGCTCGAGTACGAAGATATGCTTACGCATTTTACATCATCTTAGAATGCTACTTTTTCTTCCAAATTTCTTGCGATATATTTAATTTTGATAACATCTTTTAAATCATTATGATGAGATAACTTGAAATTAAATATCGTCCATTGTTTTTTTTTTTTTTTTTATTCTTTTTTAATTTAGTTACTTTTAGGTTACGTGGCCTTCGACTATTTTTAACTGTCTTGACTTCAAACGGTCTTTCTTATCTCTCTGACCCCAACTGACCCGAAAATCGAATGACCTCAGACCGACCAGTTGACCGCCACTGAATGAAAGACGAAAGAGGAAGCTGCTCCTGTGACCTGTTAGCAACAGCTTGACCCAGTAATCTCCTCATTTTGTTTTTTCTTTTATTATCTGTTAACCCTTAAATCCCTCGATTTTTCATTGGCTTGTCTGCTCCCGATCCTTTACAGGCCTTTCAAATGATACCATCTTTATGGGGGCAGGTCAGTGAATAAATAAGTGTTGATTAGGGCACGGCACGGTCATCCTCGGGTCACAGGCACACCCCCTGGTGGGCACTGGCACTCAACCATACCACTCCCTAAACTTATTTTGGCACTCAGATTTTTTTATATATATACTGCGTGTCTTCAGAGGCTCGTCAATTTCCATCCTTAATATATTTTGCCCCCCCTGAATTTCGTTTGCCAGTCACCCCCCCCCCTCCACCAGCCCAACCAAGAAAAAAAGAAGACTGCCTGGTACCCGTTAGATGACTGGGCCTGTACCTAACCGGTACCTGTCGGTGGCTTCATTTTAACATTAGCGCCGACACTTGGTGCCACAGGTATGATGTAGGTGATATCACCTGTCTACAAGACATCCAAAGAGCTTTAGAGAAAAAAATTAGCTTATTAGAATATGAATATTTTTTTTTCTTTATATGTCGGTTGTATATGATTGCTTTTCACTTTTGGGGAGACGCAAATATGGTGCGGAGATGTGGCGGTGACGGACATTTTTTGGACGGGTCCCCGTCACGATCGTTAATTGATTGCAAGATTCGGCGAATGTAGACTTTGGCCGTCACTCTAAGTGTCTTATGGGATACGCGGCTGCTGATATGAACTCCATTTTTTTTTTCTTTTTTTTTTTCAATATATTTACTGCAGCACCAACCGGACCTCAAAAATGTCGCCACTGCCATTCTCCGTTATTGTTATTGTCACACTGTTATTGTTGTCGATGTTGTTGTTGTTGTTGTTGTTGTTGCTATTTTTAGTTTATTTTTTTATATTTTAATGGGACGATACGCATTGCAAAGCCATCTATGTAGTCCTTGTTCGGTTGAAGATATCATTAACTAGAGATATTTATATGATATAGGTATACGTATAAATATTGATGTAAGTAGATCATTATATATATATATATATATATATATATATATATATATATATATATATATATATATATATGTATGTATATAACATCCTTTAGGAAAATATATCCGGAGTAATGATAAGGTTTATATATATTTAATATATGTACTTATAATGTATATGATTTATATATTCTCCCTGTATAATGTTATTGGAGTGTTACCATTTTACTTTCATTGCGAGAATTGGGCCAACGCCGAAACTTATCATTGCTTAGGATATACTTTCCAAAGGATATACAGTATATATATATTATATAATATATATATATATAATATATATATATATATTCATGTATCTATATCTATATCTATATCTATATCCATATCCATATCTATATCTATATACTGGCTTTGACATGTGATCCGAACATTACTTCCATGTTCAATTCATTGACTTCTCTGTTTTTTATAAATTTGGTGTCTTTTGGTCTAACGTCATAAAGCATGCTAATGACGTTACCAGTGCTTTATTAATGCTGATTGGGCTGCATCTTATCACTTTTGATGATTGATTAACCTAATCGTTGCTCTTTATTTGCAACTTTTGACCCCCTTAAGGAGTCACTTGGCCCGGAAGCAGGTGAAATCCCTTGCAGTCAGCGTCACGTCATGCATTAATAAAGATGTTGCAACAAAGTGTTATCTGTGATGTATTTTATATACTTAGATTGATCCACTCTCTTATGATAATTAACCCATTCACGTCCCTTAAAACTTTCAAAAAAAAATGCCATCGCTTTATGAAAGATTTTGCATGCAAGATTGGCAGATTAGAAAGCATGATTATCATACATCTGTCATCTAGATTCTGGCTCTCAGACTGTCTTTATATTTATATAAATTTTTTTTCGGTAGTTATCGTATCTCCCGCATGTGATGTCGCTCAATGCCCGCTTACTTGTCCGCAATATATTTTTTTTTTCTTTTTCGTTTCTTCACTCGTTTAATTGGCAATTTATGTGGAATAATCGTAATATGACCATCTCATTATACCAGTTTCTTCTTGCAGATGACTCTCTTCAGCCGTATTAAAGGGATTCTGTTCTCTTTTGAATGTATTTGAGAGCGATTTCCTTTTCCCCCCAAAACCAGCTTTATTTTTTTTGTTTTTCGTTTCTTGATACCTCTTCCGTATGCATTTTTTTTTCATGCGAATATACTGAGTGCGATACAAGATAATGGTTGTGTTTTCCGGAGGGTTTCAAGGTATGATTATAGTTTTTTTTTTCTTTGGGGTTATGATTCACAGTTGCATTTTCTTCACTTTAATATTTTGGGTAACCTGCAATTCAGTGGTAATGTTTATTTGTTCTTTGACGTTAGTGGAAATAAGCGCTTCTTGGGTGCTGTGTAGATATAAGGGTTTGGAACTGTGTAATGTAGGATATATCATATACTAAGGTATATGCCGTCGTATACGTGTAAGTCTGTTCCAATTAGAAATAAGAAAATTGACTGACTCAAGTTTATATATATATATATATATATATATATATATAATATATATATATATATTTATTTATATTTATATATATATATGTATGTATATATGTGTATGTATATTATATATGGATATAATATATATATATATATATATATATATATATATATATTATACTATATATATATTATATATTATTATATATATATATGATATGATATATATATATAATATAAATATATATATATATATATATATATATATATATATATATATATATACTATATTATATATATATATATATATCAATTTATATAATAATATATAGACGTATATATATATGGGGGAGTCGAACGTCATCGCTCGCGAAATTAGGCATAAAATGGGTCAGTTTGCAAATATCGCAGCTCGGAAAAAGGGGGGAATAATCCTGGCACTGTCTGAGACGGAGAGAGAGAGAGAGAGAAGAGAGAAAGATCTTCGTCAATACCGGGGACCTGGTTTTTCCTCTCTCTCTCTCTCTCTCTCTCTCTCTCCGACACACACAGTGCTACGCAACTTTAAAAAGCCAAGTTTAAACCCGAAATAAGGCCTTTTGCTTTATTAATGACAGACCTTATTAATGAGACGACTTCTTCTTCTTCTTCTTCTTTCAGTAGTGAAGAAGAACTTTGCCTCTATTGATGAAAGACTTTTCAGTAATGAAACAACGTTTTCTTTACTGGGGACAAGCTTCAGTGATATTGTTAAAATAATGCTCTCTCTTCAGTAATGGTATATGTCAGTAATGTCAGATGCGAGGTACTGTTTTCCTTCAGTAATGTCAGACTCAATTCTTGAAGGCCTAGGGCAAGTCTATTATTATTGGTCTGTTATTAAAATGCTCTTTTTTGTAAACATCAGAGATTTGATCAGGCTTATTATTATTAGTTTCCTATATAATTATTGCAGTAACTTCAACATTGTGTATATTAAAATTATCTTCATAAATTAAAGACAAAAAAAGAGAGCAAAAAACTATTCATTTATTTTTCATTTAATGACGTAATTTACTGTTACTTTTTTACGGAGAGAGATAAAACCATTAATATATTTATTTTTGTTAATTAGGTTTATATTTATGAAATGATTTCGTCTTCATTGAAAAGAATTTGGCATCGGAAGACGTCTTGCTCCAGTCATGAAAGATGCGAATAATAAAAGCCTTTTCATTTATTGCCGAAAGACTTTCATCAAAAATAAATTTCCAAGATGACTTCTTCATCAGCTGTTCTCTCCTTCTGTTAGGAGTCCAACGGGAGGGGAAACGTGGTATTTTTGTTTGACCTAGGCCTGGGGAAAAGAAGGAGGTGATACGAACCATGAACAAGGAAATGTAGCGAGTGAAATTCAAAGATTATCAGATTAGTGTTTTTGTTTATATCTTACAGATGAGTAGATTAAATCTAAAGTCATTTTTTTTTCTTGATTTCAGTTTGATTTTGATAATAATTCTATAGACCTTTTCAAGTTTTATATTATATTACTTATACACATTCAGAGATATACATACATACATATATATATATATATATATATATATATATATATATATATATATATATATATATATTACAGAAAATACACTTTTTAATGATCTCAGGCCAAAATAAATAGGTCATCATGTCCTCCAGATCCTACTTCTCGAGAAGTATACTTCCTTGCATAGCCAAGCGAGAGTAGTACGATTGTCTGCAAAAAATAATAAGCAACTCATGGCAGGCGACACCCCTCCCTCCCTCCCTCCCCTCCATCCCGCCCCTCCCCTCCCCTCCCCTCCCCTCCCCCCCAAACAAAAAAGGCCATGCTGTTATAATGACATAATCTTTATGCCTTGGCTGTGTTAGTCATTAACCGCAAGTCTCACCTTTAACAACCTGAAAGAAGTATTGATTTGAGTTTAAACCTCAATGGCGAGAGAGGAGGAGGTTGGGGAGAAGGAGTAGGAACCGTTAGGGGGTGGGGTGGAAGGGGGGGGGAGAAGGAGGAGGAGAGGAAGATGTGGAGGAGGAGGAGGAGGAGGAAGAAAGCGACCTCTTAAAAAAAAAAGGTGGAAAAAAATTAGATGGCTTTTTAAGGGTGTCTTCAGGTGTTTGGCTTTTTTGGGGACAGTTTTGAATGGTCGTGTGTAAGTTTTTTTTGTTTATTAATCGTAGAGTTTGTTCCTTAAGAAAAATATGCATTACGGTAATTATGTATATCCTTCGACATCTGTTGTGATTTTTTTTATTCTAATCCACATAATATCACAGTTGCTCTTGTATAATTCAGTTAGGCATATTCATATTATTACTCGAAATGGACAATTTAATTATAATCAACAAAGTTGAAATTCAGTTTGAGAAAATAAACATATTTTCACATCGTTACGTTAACTTCGCCTTGCAATTAGTTAACACTAGCTTATTATCTTCATTTTGTTATCTTGATTTGTTTCTTAGGGGAATCCTAATTAACTCTTGCTTCACGTTAACCTCTTTCGTGTTTAAAACTTTATATATACTCTGGAATCAATATTTTGATCTATTTTATTCTAATAAACTTATTAACAAAGATTATTGGAACATGAAAGGGACACTGTAAAAAAACAAATTGTGCAAAACCACAGCGAATGACGTGTTTGGTTTGTTGATGAGTAAAAACATAAAACGCGCGAACTTAATTGGGTGTAACTTCATACGTGTTAGTATGTTCAAATGCTGAGTTTTTAGAAGGAAAAGATGATGGCGGTGATAATCTAAAGTATAGTGTTATAGTGTGTGTGTGTGTGTGTGTGTGTGTGTGTGTGTGTAAGAGAGAGAGAGAGAGAGAGAGAGAGAGAGAGAGAGAGATTAATAAAAGTGAAGAAATATGTATGATAGATATGATGATGACATACGCAAAACAATATTTAAAAAAAAAACGGAGAGAGAGAGAGAGAGAGAGAGAGAGCGGGAAGATAGAGAGTCCGGCGGACAGGCAAGACAGACAGGGGGACAGAAGACGCGAGAAAAGGTGGAATTGGAAAAAAGTCCTCCCCATTGAGAAAGTGTCTGCAGACGCGGCGTTGGAGACGGCAGCTCCACTTATCAGGTGAGCGCATGTCAGCTCCCACAGGTGATGTGGAAGCCCCGCTGTCATCGCCCTGCCAGCCTGCTGCAGTGTTTGCAGTGTTGCAGCTGATGATGATGATGATGGGGGAAGCCAGGAGGAAGCTGGGGGGAAGAGGGGAGGGGGGGGGAAAGAAAAGAATGGTGTTTGAGGGGCATGGGCGTGGGGGTGTGAGTGGGAAGGAAAGGCTGGGGAATTACGGGTGGTTGGGGGAAAGGAAAGGAAATAGATGGGTGTTTTGGTGTGGGAGAAGTATAGGTATATGAGTGGAAGAGGTAAGGGGGGGGGGGGGGGAGGTTGTCCTAGGGACGGGGTGGAGGAGGAGGAGGGGGAGGACGAGCAGGGGTAGATAGGGGGAGGGGGTCGAACCGCTGAAGGAGCATAATAATGTTACACTTGAAGAGAGAGAAAAAAGAATCTCGCTGTTTTGCTGCCTATTTCGAAAGAGTTTCTGGTGTCTTGACTGCTCCTGAAGGTGTGTAGGGGGTGTGGAGGGGAGGAGAGGGGAGTTTAGGAAAGTTATATGGCTCTTTTGGAAATATAGTATTGCACTTGTGAAGAGACATGTTTGAGAACGAGAGGGGGGGGGGCGAACTAGTTATGTGTGTGTGTGTGTGAGTGTGTCTGTGTGTAATTGTATGTGTGTGTGTATATGAGTTGGCAGGATCATAAATAGAGAAAATTGAGTGAATTGCTCTGTGCTCCACGTGGCCGGAGCCCATGAGTCTTCAGAGTTGATTAGATACAAATTGTAAGGAAAGTCTATTTTCAAGTCTATGAATCGAGGCAAATAATGGCTGTTAAATGCAAAGGAAATCGAGTCCGCTTTTAAAGTAAATTAAAAAAAAACCCTTTTCCTATCAGTTACGACAGAAGCAAAACAATATGTTTTATCGAGCACGATTTGCGGAAAAGTCAGTTTATTAGGTATATGATTTGAAGTAAACGACCTTTTTATTTTCTTTTTTTTTAATCGAGTATATATGACGCAACCAGAGTCGCACAGTATAGATTCCAGAATCATTTTCCGTAGAGAGCAAAAGGGTCATGCTGTAGTTTCATATCTGTATTTCCAACATCTCTGCCGCTACAGGATACAGGTGAATTTATTCAATGAAAAGAGAAGCATTTTGAGATGATGCGCTGGGGCAAATAGCGATGGAAACCGTCTGAATAATGGAAATTGAAATGGGAGATGTCAAGGTTCATACATTCTTTAATTTGCTGCGATATTTCGAATTTCGCAAAAACATTCGACCGACGCATCGGTGTAGCCGTTTGTGTAAAGTCATTATTTAAATTCTGCGGTTTAAGCTTTTAGCTTTGTTGAAATTACACCGAGAGATTTAGTGTATAGGATGTCGGGAATATATTCCAGCCGAAGAAAAAAAGGTTATGGAATATTAAAAGAATGGTTAACTGCGTATGTATGTACATGTTTGTATATAGTGTGAGTATATATATATATATATTATATTATATATATATATAGATATATATATATAGATATATAATATATATATATTATATATAGTATATATATTATTATATAATATGTCTATATATTGAAGATAGGCAGCGCTCCGCTCTCAGTTAACTGAACAAACATATAATAGTATTTCACAGTGAAAAGTTCGATAAAAAGATAAAAAAAGAATGAATAGTTACACGGCAGTCATCTCTCTCTCTCTCTCTCTCTCTCTCTCTCTCTCTCTCTCTCTCTCTCTTCTCTTTCGGCATCGCATTGCCCAAAACAAGCCAAGGGGATCTGTTGTATAATCTGTGAGTGTTAAACCCCAATTTCCTTGTCGACTCCGATGGGATTCAAAGCAAATAGAACAAGATTTTGAGGATCACGGACAGGATTTGATAGTTTTCCATATGCTGCCGCCACAGCCAAGTCTCGGCTTCCGCGCCATTTATAGTTTCTGGCATTTATAGTTTCTGGGGGGAGAATGTTTTGAATTTCTGCACCCCAAGATTTCCAAAGGCGTTTTGCTTTCGTTGAGCGATGAATTAAATTATTTTTGTTTATATGTATATTTTCGTCTCGTGTTTTGTGTGTTTTTTGTTTTCTATTTTTATGCGCGGTCTGGAACGAATATATGCATTTGTCCTTTTACTTTTGTCTTTCCAATATTGTATTGATATCGTCTCTAGGTTATAGAGGATATTTCTGTTTCTTCTTAGTGTGAACTTTTCGCTTCGTTTGGAAGAATACAGTAAGAATTATATTTTTATCTTCACAAAGCGTTGTAGTTGTGGTTATTCGTATATCTAACTCCTATGAACGCTTATTGTCTACGTCGCCTTGCTTTTGTATTTTTTTATTTTTTTTATTTTACGTCTTGGGAAGATTGAAAATATTTAGCCTTGACGGTTTGTATTCTTTTGTCCGGCGTTTCGTTTGTTTGCGTTGGCATTTTGTAATTTTGTAATGCAAGCGACGTTTTGTTTCCTCGTTACATTTCTTTTAATCTGTCTTCTTCGGCTCCTTTAGATACTTTATTCTTATCCCTTATAGATATCATTTACTGTCGTTCTTTTCGCGTCTCCTTTTAGATTCCATATTATCTCCTTCCTCCCTTGTTTACTTAATTTCTTGTCTTCCCTTCTTTTCTTCTTTCGTCTCCCGTCTGTTTATCCTTCTTCCGTGTAAGTTGTCATTAATTTCCACGGCGAATCGTGTTCTGTTTCCTTCTCTCTCGGCGTCTTATCTTTATTGTATAGTTATATAATATTCGCCTCTTATTCTATTTCAGGATGTAACAGATCTTTCTGCCTGTTGCAATGTGTTCGAATGAGACGCTTTTCCCTTTTCGCTTTTATGCGAAGTACGTGGATAAGGATACGGAATTTATGGATATATGTGGAAGTTTATGAAGAAGTATTTTGGCAAGGTCCTTTATCGTCAGATCATCATCTCGTTTTCGTGTATTCTTTCGTGAAACGTGAGAGTTTTAATTTCGGATTGATTCTCTCTCTCTCTCTCTCTCTCTCTCTCTCTCTCTCTCTCTCTCTTCCTTCTTTCTTGCCTTGCCCTCTTTTATTCTGTCCGTATATTCCTTTTTTTTTTATCCCTTCAGTCTTTCTTATTCCCAATTCTCTCTCTCTCTCTCTCTCTCTCTCTCTCTCTCTCTCTCTCTCTCTCTCTCTCTCTCTGTTCTTTCTTTTGTTTCCTATTTCTTCTGGCGGAGCTCCAGGGTTAAAACCTACTATGCAAATAAGGTAGCTGGCCCAGTTTTCTCTAATGGCTTCAAGCCTAAGCCCTAAATCGTGAAGGGGCCTAGGAGGAGAGAGAGAGAGAGAGAGAGCGAGAGTAATGCTGGTTGGTAATGTATCATATCTATCAAGTCTTTTTTTTCTGGTTTTAGAAACTACTTTTTACATATTCACGTGCATGTATGTATGTATTTTGTGTATAATATTGATATCAAAGGACCTCAGAGCCATATATTTATTGTCTTTATTTATATCGGTACCTGTATACCTTGGTCTATCTCTACTGTATTCGCATGCGATTAATTTCAGCCTAGCCGAATACCTAGCAATATATTTAACCACTACTTGTCGAACTTGCATTTCTGACGGCATTTTAACCTTATTAAGCCAGTTAGCATGAAAATATCAAGAAATCACCGCGATTAAAAAAAAAAAAAAAAATCTCCAAAAATGCTCAAATGATCACCCTCCATTTTTTCCACTTCTTTTCCCTATGACTTTGATGCTCGTTATTCATATCTCTCTTTTTAAGAGGGGGGGAGGGGTGGGAGATGTGGGAAGGGAGAATCCCTTAGCTGTCTGTCTTCCTCCAATCACCAGAGAGAGAGAGAGAGAGAGAGAGAGAGAGAGAGAGAGAGAGAGAGAGAGAGAGAGAGAGAGATCTTTAAGCCTAATCGTAATAACCTTCGTTTGTCATTTGGCTGTGTTCTCCCTTCTTAGGATCCAATCATGTGAAATCCTCCGACTCCATCTCTCCTCTCCCTCTCTTTCTCCTCCTCCGGCTCAAAGGGCGTCTCACTATCGTAAGATATGATCCCCGTGCGGAGGTTTTGAAGGAAGATCCCATGAGCTGGGAGCCCATACTGGGCTGGGCGTGGCTATAAGGAGGTCTTTGCGGGGTGTGTCTCTCCCCAGAGGCTCTGGAGAGGTCTTGGAAACGCCACAGGGGTGTCAAGATGACTCCCTGCGAAGGAGACTTCTTTTAATTGCGAGACCTTGATCTCCTTCCTCCTCCTCCTCCTCCGTAGGTTTTGAAGAGTATCTCATGGGAGAGAGGTTAGGGGTTAGATTGGTTCTCCAAGATGGTTAAAGTCAGGAGAGCGTATATATATGTGTGTGTGTTTGGGATAAGGGGGACCAAGGGTTTAGGGGGGGCCCGGCAGTGGTGTAAAGATGATCCCCTGCGGTAGGAGCCTCTTAAGTGCGAGGCCTTGACTAGAGCCGTGGCAGAGGGTGGCGACCGTCGCTTCCCCTTCCTCCTGAGACCATTTGATCCAATAAGAGTATTTACCTCCTGAGGGAGACGCGGCAGGGGTACTCAAGACACTGGTATATAAGTGGTTGTCTTCTGCGGGGCGCCACCGTCTGTGCAACAATTGTTCCCTTATTGCCAGAGTGGTGGGGTTGTGACGAGTCTTTTATTGAGTTTGCGGTTTCTTCAGTGGAGTTTTATTTGCGGTGTGATAAGACGCGATGATAAGTTAATGGTTTCATTAAGGGAAGGTGTTCTTTGATGTCTCGTCCAACTTAGTAGAAAGTGATTTGGGTAAAGAATGACTATACCGCGATTTATTCTCGTTTTCCAAGAGGGATTATGAATAGGTTTTTCCCTCCCGCCTGTTATATGATATTATGATGATTATTTAAACAATGGTAGAATTTTTGAATTAGGATAAAATAAAAAGAATACCTTGTCTGCCTCCTGTTATATATGATGATAATTATTAAAACATGTTAAAATTTCTAAATTAGGATCAAATAGAAAATACCAAGGATGATTAGTCAATCTTTGCCTGCCTCCTGTTATATATGATATGATGATGATTATTCAAACAAGTTTAAAATGTTAGGATTTAAATTTCGAAAAGAACACTTGTCGAAAACTAATGAAGACAATTCGCCGTCGGTGGCAGAGCCAACTTGCCACAAAACCCATCGGTTAGGAATTACAAATGTAAACCGAAATTTGCGCAGACCCCCAAATTGACGCAGATCTCAAATTTGCGCATCATCAATTGTTTTTCCTCGTACGTTGTGGTTTTGCCCGGCCTCGTTAGTTACTGATGTACTACTATTCTCGGATGTAAATATGCAAACGCTATTCCGTCCCATCGCCGGTGTAATATAAGGAAGATTTTTGAGGCCTTTGTGCCCAGTGTTTGGAAAGAGAGAGGGAAAGTTGTTAGCTTCGCGAGAGGGGGGCGCCTGCCCCTATTTTTTTTTTTTCCCCAGGCTTTATTTTATAATGAAATGATAGATAAAAGCACCCCTTGTAGAAAAGCACGCACTTCTCTCTCTCTCTCTCTCTCTCTCTCTCTCTCTCTCTCTCTCTCTCTCTCGGGCATCGAAAAGTCCAGTCGCTAAAATTAGAATGGACATTTACCTATCAAGAGAACGTAAGTACGGTTATGTATCGTTAATTTTGACGGGGAAAACTTGAAAGGGAGACTCCAAGCATGCTGGCTTATATCCACCGTCTTTTTTCTTTTCTTTTTTTACTTTTTCTTTTATTTTTAATTTTTTTAATTGCGCTTCGTCGTAGCGTTTGTTGTTCACATAACTTCGCCGATGCCTTCAGTAACAGTATATTACCGAAATTGGAGCTCTTCAAGTGCAAATGTGTCATTTGTATGCGAGGTGAAGAAATATTTCAGTTGCTGTCGTGGCCTGCGTAAATGAACGCGCGTGCGTTCGTTTGTTCGTATCTGTTATGCTGTGGATTATGCAAGCGTCGATTAGCTCCAGAGCTACGGTTGCCTGAAAGTGTATATAATTAAATATATATATATATATATATTATATATATATATATATATATATATATATATACATATACATATACATATATATACAATATATATATATATATATATATATATATATATATATATATATATATATGTATATGCATTTCGTCGGGTGCAGGCCAGCAGCCCTATATGAGAGCTCATGTCCATCTCAGTGGTCTGCTTAAACTAATTTTATTTATATGTAATAATAATTTCTCGAATGCAGTAAGCTCTTACACACGAGTGTAGGATTCTAGAAAGAGGTCTTATTCCATATTATAAGAATTACATCTTTGATTATATCTAATTATATTTTCATGTCATATGAGGATGTTTTGAATTATCATCGTGAGATCAGTTTGAAAAATATCCGAGCGTCGTCATTAGCTCTTGATAAAAAAAATAAAATAAAAAAACTTAGCGCATTAACAGACAGATTATCGAATGCAATCCGTTGCGTCGAAAATTTTTTTTTTGGTGACATCAGCAACAACAAAAACAGCAGAAGATTCCACCCCGGAAAATAAAAAAGACAATGACAACAGCAACAGCGAAACAACAGCACTACAACAAGGACATCGCCGTCGCCGTTGCCACCGCCGCCGCCGCCGCTGCCGCTACGTAGCCGAGAAGGGAAGAAGAGCGTCGAGCACAAACACACAAAAGAATTTCACAGAACTAACAAATCACCCCAAAATCACACGGCAACTCTTCAAAAAGAATTTAGATGTCTGAGCCAGGAGGCATTTTAGCATTAAACTTTTTCTTTTATCTCTGAGCCATCGCTTAGAGGAATTCCAATTATGAAAAATAGTGAGGTGGTGCCTTCACGGATTGGGCCCGGTGTGGGGGAGGGGAGGGGAGGGGAGGGGAGGTGATGATGGTGGTGATGGAGTAGGAGGAGGAGGAGGAGGAGGAAGAGAATGGGGTGATACGAAATGAGACACAAGACGAAAGTTAGGAAGAAGGCTCGTTGGAACTGAGGAACAAAAACAGACGATAAAATGAAGGAAAGGATGAGGAGGAGGAGATAGGAAGACGAAAGGTAGGAAATAGGAGAAGATGTAAGGAAGAAGAAAAGTGACCCAGAGACAGATGAGACAAAAGAAGATAATAGAAGGCGATTGGAGCTCCAATAGAACGGGGTACATGAAACGGACGATCAGATTAAGGAAAGGATGAGGAGAGATAGGAAGACGAAAGGTAGGAAATAGGAGAGGATGTAAGGGAGAAGAAAAGAGAGGCCCAGAGACATAGATGAGATAATAGAAGGAGATTGGAGTTCTAGTAGAACGGGGTAGGAGCGTTGAAGAAGAAGAAGAAGAAGAAGAAAGGCAGAGTCCAATAAGAAATAGATAAAGTACGCACACGGACGTGGTAGGAAGAGGGAAATAAGAGATAGCAATAAGAGGTAGGAAAGATCGCACGGGGAATCTTGAGGTTATAGTAATACGAGAAGAAATGGGGGAAAATGGTTTTTTGAATGGAGAGTGAAGGATTCACAGCTCTGAGGTGATTGAATGGAAAAGAGAGAGAGAGAGAGAGAGAGAGAGAGAGAGAGAGAGAGAATAATTTTCCCGATATGAAATACTGAGTAATGATTGAGAAATTTAATTTACAAATATCAGTAAGAGCAGGAAGAGAGAGAGAGAGAGAGAGAGAGAGAGAGAGAGAGAGAGAGAGAATAATTTTCATGCCATGAAAAAACTTGAAAAAATGAGTGAGAAAAGATTTGGACAAATACCAGTGTAAGGAAAAGAAGAGGAGAGAGAGAGAAGAGAGAGACGAGAGAAGAGAGAGAGAGAGAGAGAGAGAATAATTTTCATGCCATGAAATACTGAAAAATGAGTGAGAAACATGATTTGACAAATATCAGTAAGAACAGGAAGAGAGAGAGAGAGAGAGAGAGAGAGAGAGAGAGAGAGAGAGAAGAATTACAACTGTAGGGGGAAAAAGTAAAGAATAAATAAAGATCACACCGAGATATAAAAAGCGAGATGAATACAATTATGAAGTTTAGTTGAGCGGAGGGCAGCAACATTAAAGACTGTCCTGGAGGTGAAGGAGTGTGAGGTGAGGAAAAGGGTTCAAATGCCAGTGGAAGGAGGAGGAGGAGGAGGAGGAGGAGGAGGGAAGTGGAGAGCTGTGATTGTTGATACAAAGTGATGATGAAAAGGAAGAGGAAGGAGACTCTCGATAATTACGACGAAAATAGTTGTACGGAAAGTAATAATAATATTATTAATCATTGTTGCGGTAATACTTTTATTTTTTTTTTCTCAAGGTCGTGACTCTCTTTGTGTTTTTGGATTAGAATTAAGAAGGTTTTTTACTTTGTTTTTTATCGAGTTTATTTTTTATCTATATTGAAAGTTTATATATATATATTATTAATATATATATATATATATATATATTTAATTTAATATATATAGATATATGTATAAACTTTCAATATAGAATAAATAAACTCGATAATAACCAATGTGAAAAACCTTCTTAATTCTAATCCAAAAACACAAAGAGAGTCACGACCTTGAGAAAAAAAAAACTAAAAAATAAAAGTATTACCGCAACAATGATTCATAATATTATTATTACTTTCCGTACAACTATTTTCGTCGTAATTATCGAGAGTCTCCTTCCTCTTCCTTTTCATCATCACTTTGTATCAACAATCACAGCTCTCCACTTCCCTCCTTTGAAATATTTCGCAAAACAGAAAACGATCAGTCCAGATTTATCCTGACCACCAAATGCACCTCGCCTGATTATTTATCAGACATTTGGTCTTATTCTATCCAAAGAGCGGCTGCTATCATCACCCGGTCTCCTTTCCCCGTATATAGTAGATAGCCCTGGCGCTCAGTAATGGCTTCTGTACCCGACCAGTACGTACGCGTTCCGGTAATTGCAAATCTTCAAAAGACTCCGTATTAGACGTTTCTTTCGGGAAAAGGGGGATAAACGGAAAAGGAAAAAAAAAAAAACTAATTCAAGTGATAAACGCAGCGCCGTGTAGGCTGCTGTTGACTTATTTGTGCGTCGAGGCGCATCGCGTTCGGATTTTGTTTCGACTTTTGCATAGTTTGCTTTTGTTTTGGTTCCCTGTTTTGAAGGCTCGTTTGCGTATCATCGCCTACTCAGTGTCGTTGTGTGATTGTCAGCAGAGACACAGAAATCGGGAAAATCCAGCCATTCTTTTCATTGGGTGAACTCGTCGTTGATTTTCCATTAATTTGCCTCTATGGATTAATAAATTAAAGCTTAAGGTAAAGCAAAACTTGACCATCTTTACAGGGTCATCGCGGACCCTTTCACGCCTACTTTATCTACGGTCTGCTCTATGAGCGAGAGCCCATGCTGGCATAAGGCCAGCTTAATCTCAAACAACTACTTTATCTTCCGATGGCTTCGGCGATGCTTGTCGCTGTACAGTCAAGAGTATATCATTTCAGTGAGAACTTATTTGTTATGTTCTTGTTGTTTTCCGTATTATTGCTGTCATTATTTCCTCAGTACAACAGCTGTAGTGAGAATGCGGTTACTGTCATACGATGAGTCCTTCAGTGAGAAATTATTGGTAATTGTCTTGCCGTTATCATTATTATTATCATCATCATTATTTATCCAGTACAAATGCTGTGATGAAATCTGCAGTTACTGCTCCAATAATAATAATAATAATAAAATAATAATAATAATAATAATTAATAATAATAATAATGATAATAATATAATAATAATAATTTGCTACCATGCGATGAGTCCTTCAGCGAGAAATTATTGGTCATTTTCTTGTCGTTATCAGTACTCTCATCATTACCAATATTTCATCCGTGGAACAGCGCTGATAAAAATAACGGTTTCTGCAGCACTAATCATAACAGCGTATATAGCACTGTACTTTTGCAGCTTCTGCTATTGCTGCTGCCACCATGCGCTGCGATGATCCCTTAATGCAGCCGTGCAGCTTTGCACAGCAGCAGCTTTGCACAGCAGCAGCTTTGCACAGCAGCAGCGAGCACGATTGTGTGAAAGGGATGCGACTCGCTATTTTTTCGCCGGGATCTTCGTTAAATGTATTTGTCGAAATAATTCCGCTGTAATCCATTGCTTTTTGAAAAGGAGATTTTTGTTCATTGGAATAAATAGCCTCCGTTAGGGGTAAAAAAAAAAATGTATCGGAAGCAAAAAATTGCTAGAGAGAGAGGGGAAAAAAATATGAGATTGGTAATGGCTTACGCTATAATTCATTTCCAAATGCACCGAACGCATCATCATCATCACCATCATCATCATCATCATCATCATGATGTTAAGGGCAGAGGTGGCTGCGGCTGCGTTGCTTTTAAACCAGGTTTATGTAGACGGAGTTTCATCATATAAAACAGATACGTGTGTTCATCACGTAGGCTGAATATCCTATCGCATTAAACCGGTTATGTAAGAGAGAGAGTTCGCCTCGTGCTACTTTTCTTTAGACGGTTTCATACAATGAGTTTTATACAGATGAATTCAAGAATGAGTTCAATATAGACCAGACTCTTCGAAATAAACCGGACGTACATCTCTATCATATACTTAATTTTTGCAGACTTCATTCTGTCCATATAAACCAGATTTCTGAAAAATGAATTTCATGGGCGCTTTATTTCAATGAAAATTCATCAGATTCATTACACGGTGCATGCTAATTCAGTTTGTTTCGTATCTGCGTTATTCATCATTATATATATAATATATATAATATATATATAATATATATATATATATATATACTATAGATATGTGTATATATATATCATATAAAGTTTTGCAAAATTTTAGTTGATTCCGTCCACATTTTACCAGTTTTTAACCATACAGAAAATCTTTCATAAGTTACAGCCTTATCCAAACTGAATATCATTCATACATACATATTACATACATACATACATATATATATATCTATATATATATATATATATATATATATATATATATATATATATATATATATATATATATATTCTATTTTGCGTTGATTACTATCAACCTCCACTTCGTGTTACCAGGCAATATCGTCGCATTACTCCACCGCGTTCTGCTTTTAATAGTTATGACTTAATTATTAGAAATACCTCATGCATCACGACCTGGTTAATATTCCAGCGGTACAATGCTCTCTCGCTGTAATTTCATCGGCTGAAGTATGTAAATAAATTAGAACGATTACAACGTTGACAAACCCAACCAGTAATTATCAGAATGAGCAACACAGTAGTGTCGGTCAAAGGCCGCTCACGCACACACACACCACACACACGCACACACTTACACACACACACACATAAGCATTCTAGTGGCTTGCAATATGCCAGTTGCAAGATTGATTCGAAAGCGGAATGATTTGATTGGGATTTGATCGCGAAGTATTTCTTGTGGATTACGGTAAAGGACTATCGCTGTGGGACACTTGGCGATGGGTTGGGGATGGATAGCTTTACTCCTTTGATTATATTCTTATTTTTATTCTTGTTCTTATATTCAACTTGCTTAGTTTTCTTCTTATTCTTAGCTTTGTTCTTGTTCTTATATTTAACTTGCTTAGTTTTCTTCTTATTCTTAGCTTTCCTATTGCGATTTTTATTCTAGTTCTTATTCGTTTTTATATTTTGATTTTTTTTTTTTGCAGTTTGGATCCATTCTTCTTCTTCTTCTTCTTCTTCTTCTTCTTCTTCTTCTTCTTCTTCTTCTTCTTCTTCTTCTTCATGATAACTATTTTTGAAAAATATTACTCTAGTTCTGCTTCTTCTCTTCGCTCTTTGCCATTTGATGTCCAGTAAAATTCTTTCCACTTTTCTTAACATTTAATTTCCTCTCCTTCTGTAGCCTGTTATTAGCAATTTCATCTCTTAAGTAATTTTTGCGCCTTTCTTCTGTTTTGCTCTTTTTCACTTTTTTACTTTGTATTGCAGTTGGGTATTTTATTCGGTGGAATCTTACTTTTCAAGTTCCAGACATATTCATTCGTTTGATAAGAAAATTTCAACCTGAATGATGACATATTTCTGCCACCTCAAAGGGTTCGTTATCGGTATAAAATACATGAGTTTGTGTATATAAACTCAGTATATTGTAGTAGTTCTATCGTACGATGTTATTCGTTAAGGGGACGCCAGAGATTGGTAAAATTGCAAAATGTAATTATTGTAAAAGCGGCACGACTGGCATTTAACCTGATTGTTATGTTAATGCTGGATGGTATTTTCGGTGATGACGTAATTGAAGATTAAAAGCATAAAGGCGATATAGTGGACAATTAATACTAGCTAAGTCGAAGGGGACTTCTTCTTAAGACAGGTAAACAAGCATCACATGCGCAGTATAAGGGCGATACATTCGACAGTTTAACCTGATTGTCACAATAATTGTTTCTGTTGGGGAGGAATCGTTGTAGTATGTTATAGGCACCGCGCTCTGTGGAGGAATGCATGCCCGTTGCAAAGGTCAGTCAAGCAAGGAGAGGCGCTCTGTGTTGGTAGATGCGTAATATACGCGAAGGTTATTCCGTTTTATCCTTTCTATTGCTTTAGTCCAGTATACCTGGATATTTATTCTGATTTTTTTTCCCTTTTTTTTTTTTTTTTCTTTTTTTTTTTTGGTTCACCTGAAAGTCACTCAATTGTTTTCTCTCTGTTTTCATGGCGTTTATTTGGTCGCTTACGCTGATGTTTATCTTATTCATTCCATTCTCTGGGGGTGGGTTTTTTTTTTGGGGGGGTTGCTTATACAGAATCGGGATCCTCAAAATTTCGTAGAATTCCCATCGTTTTTTTTCCTGATAGATATTTAAATAATTCGAATTGGGATTTTTTTTTTGGCAACTTATTCAGATTCGGAATCATCAAGATTTCTTGGAATTTATGCCTTTGTTTTCCTTGATAAGTATTTCGGTACCTGGAATGAGGCTTCATTATATTCTGATACTGTTTATGGTGTACAAGTTTCTGTGCTAGTTAAGATAGTGATTTCATTCTGTAGAGATTTTCCTTCCCATCACCACCACTACCACCACCACTACAACTACTACCACTACTACTGGTATAGGTGTGGTAGCACTATCATTCTATTTAACTACCATTTCACTTTACCAGTGGCAAAGTGCATCCCGGACCAGAGTCTGTCCTTGCAACATTTAACAGCCGGGAAAAGGCTACAAGTGAGAGCTCGCGCGCCTGTATTTGTGCCTGCGTGTGTCTGTGTGCGTGTGTGTGTGTGAGTGAGTGAGTGAGTGCATGTGTGTGTGTGCATGCGTATGCGCGTGTTCACTCCTGTGCTCTTCGAAAATTCTGAAATGCATCTTCGTGTACCATTTCTCTCAACTAACAATTCAGAGGGAAACTTGAATTTTTTGCTCGATTTCCCCCTACGTCCTGTCTTCATTTTTTCCTTTTGCTTTGCCCTCCCTCCGCTCCACTTGGCTCTTTTTTTGCATTTCTTTGTTTTACGGTTTCCCTGGTGTTTCATTACATTTTATATCCTTTCATATTTTCTTTTATCCTTTTTCCTCCGCTCGGACATTTTTCATCTATTCTCTCCCCCCTCTTTCTTCTTTTCTTTGTGTTCATTTATTTTTTTATTATCATTTGCCCTGTCTCTAAGCTTTTTTTTTCCCTCTGCCCCCCTCCCCCCCCTTTTTTTCCATTTTTGCCTT
Organism: Macrobrachium nipponense; assembly: GCF_015104395.2. Taxonomy (NCBI): domain Eukaryota; kingdom Metazoa; phylum Arthropoda; class Malacostraca; order Decapoda; family Palaemonidae; genus Macrobrachium; species Macrobrachium nipponense. The sequence continues at coordinate 23,232,675 of NC_087215.1, read as the reverse complement.
TTATGTCGTTTATAGACAAATCCTTATTGTAGCCAAGGCAAGATTTTGCCGCTTTTATAGGATTCCAAATCCTTGCATATCCCTGTGATTAAATTTCCCCCGTTTTTTTATATATAATTTTTGTAACATCCGACCTACATCTTTCAGACTTCAACAATACAAGCCTCCGTATATATTTCGCCTCTCTCTCTCTCTCTCTCTCTCTCTCTCTCTCTCTCTCTCTCTCTCTCTCTTGTTTTGAAGTCTTCGTGGCTGAGGGCTCTCTCTCTCTCTCTCTCTCTCTCTCTCTCTCTCTTTCTCTCTCCTCCTCTCTCTCTCTCTATATAGTATCTCTGTTTGAAGTCTTCGGGGCTAGGTCTCTCTCTCTCTCTCTATCTCAATCACCTCTCTCTCTCTCTCTGTTCTGAAGTCTTCGTGGCTAGGTCTACTCACTATCTCTCTCTCTTCTCGGTCTCTCTCTCTCTCTCTCTCTCTCTGTATCTCTTTTTTTGAAGTCCTCGTGGCTTAGGTCTCTCTCTCTCTCTCTCTCTCTCTCTCTCTCTCTCTCTCTCTCAAAAGGATGTAGAATCCTGCATTGACATTATTATTCTTCCTCGCTTTCCTTCATTACAGATTGATTGTTGAGTTTTTCTAATCATTCTTATCATTACACAAACTGTGTGTAAGTGGTGTGTAACAAATCGAAGGTTTTCTTTCATCTTTGTTACCGACCTTCAATGGATACGTAAGGTGGGACTTAAAGAAAGGACCTTTTCGGCGGGCTTATTCCGCAACAATAATCGTCTGTCGCACAGTATCTCATGTATAAATAAATGTTAAGCCTTGGACTCAAGATGTGTGAGTTGTTTCTGCTGATATTCTAAAGAATGCTTATGTTGTATGGCCACTACTTGCAGTTTAGGTTCTTACACTTAGGAGGTTAAAATTGAAATCGGATGCGAATTAGGACAGCCGTGATTGAGTTGATGAATGTGTAATTTGTTGTGCAAGTGTGAAGAGCAGTGATTGATAGTAATTGTGTAAAAGTAAATTTGCTTGAGTAAGTATGTGTATATATTCTTGTGAAGTATAGAGAATTTGGATTGACAAATTCCAATTTTTTTTCCCACTGTTCATGTGTGCATTTGCAAACACGTTTGTAGATTAATGTGCGCCCGTACAAGTATAAAGATAAGGTCAGGTATGCATCTGCCAATGTGTGTGTGTATGTGTACGTGTGTGTACGTGTCTGTGCAAGTATAAAGAGAATGCATTGGCTCCTCTCGTACACTGGAGTATCTTTAGTTCTTGAATATTTTACGTGGCGAAATTCCCTTCAGAATCCCTTATATCTGGGTTATTTCTTGGTAGAAAATTGCGTAGTGTTCACAAAAACTTCTCGTTTTATTCTCCTGCATTAGCTGCGTGAGGGAAGGAAGACCTTGGTAGAATTCTGCTGACGTTGTTTGTTTATTTTCTTTCTATTTCATCTTATTTTTTCAAAAAAGTATTTTGTTTTATAAAAAGAATAATTCGCCTCCTAGAAATAATAAGCGCCTGTATCAATGGCATATCGTGCTTTCCTCTTCTCTTTTTATTTTCCTTAGTTTCGTCTATTTTTGTTCTTCCCATTTTATTATTCCCCTCTGTAATCATGCAGCCTCCCCATTTTTACAACGTCATCACCCTTTTCCGAAAAATAAGAACAGAAACATCCCCATCGCTTTTTCACTCCCCCTTTTTTATTATTATTTCTTTGATCTCCCGTCTATCTCTCGATTCTTCCCCCTTCCCCATAACTCTGTCTTTCTAACCCCATTCCCTTACTGCCCACCACCCCCCCCCCCCCCCCATCGGTTGCTGTTCCGTTCTCAACCCACTAAACTGCCGTCAATGGTAAGGAAGGCAAAGTTTTCCCAGCCCCAGATTGAAGATTCAAATTCAATATTTAGGTGCAAAAGTGTATTTTTCTGCCACAGATGGATAGAATTAAAAAAGTTTGAAAAAGTTGTATCGACTGTCTCTGAAGCCCCCAAGATTTTTGGGGGGGTGGTGTGAGTGGGGGCAGGGGGCAAGGGGCAGGGGTTAGGGGGGCGGGGCGGCGATGAGGAAGGTTTTAGGGATGGTTGGTGTATGTGCGTGAAGGGGGTTTTTGGAGACGAAAGGGGGATATGTGTGTGTGTGTGCGTATGTACGTGTGTAAGTTTTATGTACGTATGTGGGGAGGTGTGGGAAACCTGGGAGTCTCCGAGGAGGGGTGGAGGAGGAGGAGGAGGAGGAGGAGGAGGAGGAGGAATTCAGAAAGGGATGAAGGTTGGGGAACGGAGGTGAAGATAAAGGGGAGATATAAAGAGATTTGGTGGGGAGGTTGGTTAGGGGAGAAAGGATGACTCTCTTGGGTTGTGTTGGGGAGAATTTTAGGGAATTTTCCAGTTTTCTTTCGGTGAGAATTTTAGGGAATTTTCCAGTTTTCTTCTTCTTCTTCTT
>NC_087215.1:23195209-23227709 GCF_015104395.2 Macrobrachium nipponense | reverse complement strand
CCATGGATATTTTTTCGCCGCTTTTTCCTTTGTGCTTGCGAAATTCTTGCCAGCCATAATTGATGAGGCCTTCGTCAGTCGCTTGGTCGGTCGCCCCGAGTCGCCGAGTCGCCGGCTCCCTTTCTTCAGCGAATTGGTTCGTCAACAAATAGATTTTGCCCCTGGAAACCTTCGCCCCGACTTCCCCAACATTTGCGTGGCCGAAGCTGAGTCTTGAAATATCGGGATATTTGCTTTTTTCCTTGTGCAAACATCAACGGAGCATTGCAAATATTGTATTATAAATCCGCTTTTGATCCGCATTCGCTCGGCGATCTTATTCGGAAAACTGGGCGGAAATAATTCAGAAGTTGGCGTTTGTGCGATTCTTCTGTTCCGCCTGATTATGCATTGATGCCTGCATGGAAATTATTATGTGTGTGTGTGTGTGTGTACTTCGACGCAGGTTGGAAAATGGTATATTTCCTGTATGGGAATTACGAAAGGTATATATTCATTCACTTTTAAGCGTTCTGGAAAATCGTTGCCTACCCAAGCATTAATCGTCGGCATTATGGGAACTATACTTTCCCTTCTCAGAAATGATGAGCATTTTGTATCTTTTCGATGAATCGTGAAAATGTGAAGTGGTGCATTTTTCTTCTTACAAATACCGAAAATCTCACGTTTTCATTAAAAGAATTTTGTAATTCAATTTTCATGAAATGGATATGAAATTCATACACTCCTTGTTAAATTATGAAAATAATGCAGTTATCTTAGTGTGATTTCTGGAAATCTTCTTTGTAAAACTTCACCTACGGATAAATACGCACCCCAAAAATCTTCACTTTAAAAAATATCCTGAAAAATTATACATTTCATTCGTACGAGTCCGATCCAGTCGCCCTATAGGTATACCACCCCGACGCGAGATCTCTCAAATTGCCGCATGATAAATTCATCATTGTTTATCATCAATATTATCATCAGCGAGATGAACGCACAATTATTTATAGATGTCGGCAATCACGGACTTGATTGCTTATATAAATTTTTTACTTTTCGGGGCAGGATGTTGGGTAGTGGGGAGGGAGGGGGGATCGCCCTCCCCCCCCCCTCCCGTGGCCTTGTTTGACCTGACATAGCCATAGAGAGAAAAGAGCCCGACTTGCTACACCAGCCCGATTAATGTCCGTATTAATTTGCTCTGTTCAGGCTAAGCCGATTACGGGGTTAGGTCAGTTTGGACCTGGCGTCTCAAAAACTCCGGATATCTGGATGACCATTTGAGTGATACACTGTGTGTGTGTGTGTGTGTGTGTGTTCGTGGCCTCGCGATATCGTTATCAATAATTAGTTGTATGGATGCAGTTTTCTTTTTTAATTTTCTTATTTTATTTTATTTTTATTTATTTTATTTTATTTTCAGTCAGGGGAGGATAGTAATGCAATGCATCGCTATGAGTATGAAAATACAACAGCCAGCAAATAAATGGAAACAAAGACGAACTTATAAATGGACTCGCTTGAAAAATATCGATAAACGCACTTCCACATGTATATGTGCACTTTCGTTAACATGTGAAATGAATGTATAAATGTCTCTAGCGTTTGCGAATGTTGATCATTTCAATTATTTTATTGTGAATGCTGCTATTTTTATCGTATTTACTTATTTATTTGTTTATTTATTTATTTATTTATTCATTTATTTTAAGTCCTCCATTGCCTGGAATGACATGGATTCTTGCTTCTAAATTGCCAGTAATTAGTAGTATATATTATATATATATATATATATATATATATATATATATATAGATATATAATATATCTATTATATATATATACTATATATATATAAAATTTCTGCTCGCAGTATCGCCCCGAGTTTTTTCCTCCTTTTTCGATAATGATGTTCTTTGGCATATTCTTAACTTCTTCATTCCATAAGAAAAATAGCATAGCTGAGTTTTTTTTTTCTAATCAAGTCGAAACTCTTTTGATCGTCGCCCAAGAAATTGTTGCTGATAAGTTATAGCGGAGTTTTTTTTTTTTTTTATTCCTTCTTTCTTCCGTAACTTTTTTGTTTTTTTTGAGACATTTTTTCGTACCTTTTGAGTTTTCAGCTTGGATTTTTTTTTTATATATTATATCATTGAAGTTTTTTTTTAATATCGTAATATTGAGGATTTATAATTATGCGGATTGTTTGTAATGTGCGTTTGGGTGCTAGTCCTTATGAAAAGCAAGATTTTTAAGGTAGTCGTATGTATATATACATGCATATATGTGTATAAGTATATATATATATGAGATAGATAGATAGAATATTTATATAATATATATGTATATATATATATATATTAATATATATATATATATATATATATATATATATTAGTATATATATATAAAATAAAAATAGCTATGTATTTATTTATACATATGCTTAATATAACACACACGCATACACGCACCTGTGTTAGTGTGTCTATATATACGTGTGTAATGGGCGTTCAAGTGTGTGTTCAATGTAACAGCATTATTCCTACTGTATTCGCAATCTCTCTTCATTTTCCTTGGAATCTTCCTAAAAGTTTAAAAACTCGTTTCTTCGTCTACCCACAGCTCCCCTCGAAAAGTTTCCCCTTGCCACCCTCTCCTCCCCTTACAACCCCCTTCCCTGTCTCCTTCCTCCTCCTCCTCCTCCTCCTCCTCCTCCTCCTCAGTTCCCTCTATTTAATTCTTAACCCTAATAAAGTTCAGAGCTTCAACACCTCTTTCCCTCACCGTCTTCTTATACAAGCCTTGACCTGGATATTTACACCCCTATTCCCCTTTCCTCTCTCTCTCTCTCTCTCTCTCTCTCTCTCTCTCTCTCTCTTGCTTCTCAGACTTTATCCTTAGATTGTTCTTTTTAACCCGCTTATCTCTCTCTGTCTCTGTCTCTCTCTATCTCTCTCTTGCTTCTGAGATTCTTTTTAACCGGCTTATCTCTCTCTCTCTCTCTCTCTCTCTCTCTCTCTCTCTCTCTCTCGCTCCTGAGACTATCTTTTTAACCCGCTTATCACTCTCTCTCTCTCTCTCTCTCTCTCTCTCTCTCCTCTCTCGTTCTTTCAGTTTTATGTAGATAATATATATTGTGCCTGAGTTAGTGAGTGAGGGAGGGCGCTTATAACACATAATTGCCAGTCTTTCTCTCTCTCTCTCTCTCTCTCTCTCTCTCTCTCTCTCTCTGTTTTCCCCGGAAGTAAGAAACGATCTCGTAACGTAGTACGGAAGGTGCCAAACCACATCATCCTCAAGATGTATCAAGACGTCCCGGTTTTATCTTCCTTATTCGTTTATATTTATGTTTACATTAAATCACTTATTCATTCATTTTATTCGTTTATATTTATGTTTACATTAAATCACTTATTCATTCATTTTGTTTGTGTTATTATTATGATTTACATGTTGATATTTACGTTGATGCTCTGATTATTTTACTCCATTTCGATCTGGACAATCATTGTCTCGGTCATCGCCAATTTTTTTTTCCCTTTTTTTCATCTTTATCTCTTTATTTACTGGAATCGAGAAACTGTTTTATCGAATAAATCCTAATTACCCTACTCGGAATAAATGGTGCGGATAAAATTAATGTTTGCTTTTTGTTCCTTCGCATTTACAGTTGTTATTAAACATTTATGATCGTTTATTAACAATTATTTGTTTGATGAATTGCAATTCTCGAAGAAATTATAACAACGCATCTCTCTCTCTCTCTCTCTCTCTCTCTCTCTCTCTCTCTCTCTCTCTCTCTCTGATGAGCTTCGAAGTCGATGGAAATTATCAGACGCTAATTATGACGAGGGGGAAAAGTTAGTCATTTTATCCGTGATTTCCTTTCTTCTTTATTCCTATAAATAAATTGTTATCTCGTCAACATTTACGGCATTTTGTTCATGATTTTCGCTTACTCGGGAAGTAAGCCTACGGAAGTGCCTAAAAGGGTCTGAAAAAAAAAGAAATGGTTTCCCGTGGAGTTAAAGATACATCAATTTCAGGATGGGATATTTATGATTTATTTATTAGTATGAAAATGTAAAAAAAAAATAAATAAATAATGCGCATGCCAAACAGTACAGCAAATTTATTTGCTATAAGGCGTAGCGTATTTATTTTGATTTTCGTTGGTGAAACAAGGCTCTATTTGAATGTAGAGTTTAGCATGTTTTAATTTACATTAAGTTAAGAACGTAATGTTTGCAATTCACGCGAAATGGGAGAATCTTGCACTCGTCCCGAGTAAGCTGAAGGTCGGATCACGCCTTGTTGTTTATTCTTCGTATTTCGTCTTCAGCTCATGATTTTCCGATCAAATACACTTTATTATTTTTCTAAGTAACCGTAAAATTCGTTTTAGTATTTCTGCTGTATAGCGACTTTTGCCGCAGACTAATATAACCTTTCGGTTTTGCTCTAACCATTTTCTGTGATTTCTGATCTTCTTACAAAGAAAATTATATATAATTGTCTTTTACGTCGCGTTTCCTTGACCGTTTTCTGCTATTTTAGGTCTTTTTTTTTTTTTTTTTTTTTTTTTTAACTTATTTTCGTTTGCGCTCCGTCTTCTTTGTCGCCTAATTAGTTCTCTTAAAGCCCTTTCTAAGTCTTCCTTTTCCGCTTCACCTGAGAATCTATCTGTTTTCCCTTCCTCCTTCCTCTCCCCTCCTCCTCCTCCTCCTCCTCCTCCTCCTCCTCCAATGAGACGATCAGCAAAAGAATAAAATTTGCATCGTAAGCTTAAATTCCCGTATCCCTCTGTCACCGATAATTATATTAATGCTGATTGCGCATTTTTATTTCGTCAGTCTCGTTAATGTATATATGAAGGAAGGCACACAGACGCTCACACAGTCCTGAAGGGAGAGAAAGGAAAGAGAAGAGAGAGAGAGAGAGAGAGAGAGAGAGAGAGAGAGAGAGAAGAGGGAAAGGAAAGTGAGAGAGAGACACACACACGAACACAGAGTCCTAAATGATAACGAAAGAGAGTGAAAAAAGGAGGGTGGGAGGGTCCTCAAAGGGAGAGAGGAGAGAGAGAGAGAGAGAGAGAGAGAGAGAGGGCGCCGCTGTATGGAGAGAGAGGGAGAGAGAGAGAGAGCGGAGCGAGTGGGCAAGAGAAAGGTCCAGACAATTGAAATGCGTGAGAAAAGCACCAGTGATCTTTGTTTGTCGAGATGCAAGATGGCAGATAAATACCCCGAGTTATCGCCTGTTTCCTTTTATTTGTTGCTTTTACCTCTCTCTCTCTCTCTCTCTCTCTCTCTCTCTCTCTCTCTCTCTCTCTCTCTCTCTTTCTGTGCACACTTCGGACGCTTGTCTTTGCATGATTAATATACAAGCTATTTACAAGTCTTTACAACAAGCATTTTCAATTAGGAGAACCTCTCTCTCTCTCTCTCTCTCTCTCTCTCTCTTTTGTGTCGTTTCTCCTTCAAATAAGAAAAGGCTTCTTTGAAAGGAATATAATGTATTCTTGATCCTTGAAGATTGTATTTGGAAAGCACCGTGGACGCCATAATATATGCAAGCGACATTTGCAGTTTTTTTTCTTTTTGTGATATTGAAAAAAAATTTCAAATGGCATTGCATCTCCTTTTATGGACATTAATTTTTGTTTTTGTTTTGTCTAATCAGAATTGACGTTGACTACCGAGAGAAATTAAAAGAAGAATAGTTTTAGTAATCCAGTGGGGTTTCGGATGAATTCGTCCTTATTGTCCTCAGCTGCATATTCTTCACGTTCTTAGGACAGAAAGTTCCCAATTTATATATCCTTTCATTACCATACCTGAAGAACGCTTCAAAAGCGCCTCCCTTCCGTGGTGGTTACTAACATGAGAAGGAGCTCTCTCCTCTCTCTCTCTCTCTCTCTCTCTCTCTCTCTCTATTGGAAGAAAGTTCTGAATGACGTCCCTTACGCGCTAATTCCGTATACAAACCGTTCGCAACAGATTCATTCCCTCCTCTGTCCGTCTTTTCTTCCGCGATGTATTTAAATATACATATATATACATGTATACATGTTTCGTCGTTGCGTGGCTTCGCGCCCCCCCGGGCCACGTCATGTTCACGTTTGAAATACAAGAGCGAGTCGGCGGTGTTCCCCTGTCTATAGATGGTTTAATTACTGCCTTTTACATACTCCACATAAAATAACTTCATTATTTCCATGGCATAAGACATATTCATTTCAGCCAACGCATTTATCAATAGCCCAAGGCGAGGCGGGGGTTATAAAGCAGCCGTCGAGCCTTAAGGTCGAGAGTCGTCCCGCGGACGGCGGGTAAGTGGATCTTAATCGCCCCGCCGGGATTCCACTGTCTTGGCCGGGAAACTCTTCATATCAAGCCGTAAACAGAGAGAAATGGTCGCTAGCGGCGCTTTATGGAAAGATCGGTCTCCGGCCTTATTGCAACGCATCGCGGCTCTCTCTCTCTCTCTCTCTCTCTCTCTCTCTCTCTTGCGGCTTTTGTTGCTGTTCTTGTTCGGGGTTTCTTCGGTTTTCTTTTTTTCTTTTCCGTTTTCTCCTCGGCTCTGTTGTCCTTGCTGGTTTCCGCTTCGCTTCCCCTCGTTTTCGCCGCTCTTGGTTCTCCGTTGTCCTTGTTATGTTTTCCGTGTTTCGTTGTCCTCGATAGGTCTTGCCTTGTGTCGTTGTCCTTGTTTTTTTTTTTTTTTCCCCGATGATCTTGTTGGTTTCCCGCTGTCCTTGTTAGGTTTTACCGTGTTTTGTTGTCCTTGTTTCGTTCTCCCGTCGGTTTCTTTGGTTTTCCGTTGTCCTTGAAGGGTTGAATCAATTTGTTGTCCCTTTGTTTCGTTGTCCCTGTTTTTTCATGGTTGTGTCTCCTGTATTTGACTTCCGGGTACTTCCTTTCGAGGAGGTTAATTATCGATGACATTGTTTGTGGAGTCGTTATTTGCCAAAACTTGAAGTTAGTCGAATCGTAGTCATCTGGCCTGGGGGGTGATCGTAGCGCTACAGAGAGAATGTAATTGTATGAATTATATAATGTTCGTCATCGTAGATTTTTCTTTTTGTTCTTGACCCTTTTCTTACATTGCTTTATTGCTTATACAAACCAGGCGCGACATCATACCTTAACGGCATATGAGAATAAATGGGATGATATTTAAGAGCATTCAGTGATCGTATATTTGATATATAAAGATATGATGTATCAGTACTTTTAAACCAAAGAGAATAGAATAACTGAAGAATAGTAATCATTAACAATAAGAAGAATGCTAAGAAAGGATGTTTATCTATGCGAGAAAGTACCAAATGGCTTTTCCAAGAAGTATTAATTATCTAGTATTACTTATAAGTCAAATGTGATGCCTAAGAACTCCTGGCGAAGGGATAGGTCATCGTCGGATGGGGATGTGGTCTTTGAGCCTATTGGAAGGAAGGGAGGGAAGAGAGAGAGAGAGAGAAGGGGGGGAGAGGGAGTGTGGGGAGGAGAAATGTGTGATTGGATGGTTGATTTCAGAATGAGGAGGTGGGGGCTATGAAGGGGGTGGGGGGGGGCGAGCGGTTTTTAGGGAATGGAATGAGCTGTATTATATAAAAGCGAAAAGCAGCGGTGGGCGGCGGGTCTTTGTGGAATCCCTACCACTCCCACGCCCTCCCATATATAGCCCTCGCCATCCCCCAAAAGACGGCGGACTTGGTAGTATTTCCTTCATCGCTGTGTATGCTTCCACCATTTTCTTGGTGTGAGTGCCACTCGGGACCCTACTATACTTTCGTTGGCTGTCGCGGCTTCTACCGCCGACTTGGTTCTATGGAATCTAGTATGAGCTACGCCAACGTGTAATTTGACGTGTGCCAAGTTGTTTTACCAATACATTATTATTCCTTTTAATGCGACTTTTTTTGTGTCGTATCGCTATCTGCGGCTTTTAAATAACGATTCAAAATAGTGGTTGTAAATTTCCCTGGATTGTTTATCGGATTTCTGTTTGTAGTTAGTTCTTGTATGCTCCTTGAGATTCTGCATTTCCTGGATCAATCAGTAACCTGAAAGAGAATTAAAAATCTTCAAGGAATATCGTATTGCCAATAATTTTTTTTTTCTGGACGTTCGAAAATAGTGTATTGATCGATAAACCCAATTTGGGAATCTACTACACATAGTCGCAGCATTCTTCGGTCATATTGAGCTACATAAGCATTTTTTGAAAAATCACCGTAAATATTCATCTTAAACCCAAATCACCGTAAATATTCATCTTAAACCAAATTCATTACAGCGCTGAATAATCCCTTGGAATCCAGTGTTTGGCTTCAAGCCTAAATCTCATATTCCATTCCATGCCACTAGCTTTTTATACGTACACCGAAATAATATTATATATATATATATATATATATATATATATATATATATATATATATATATATATATATATACACATACTATATACTTGATCTGTTAACTTCTTAAATTATAGATATAGTCGTCATTTTCCGTCATCGAAATCCACGGCACTATACTGTAGCAACAAGCAAGAGGAACCAGAAAAAAGATTAAAAAACAAAAAATAAAAAAAAAAGTGCGAAAAAGGTGTGACTTTGGGGTCATGGCCACCGCCTGATTCTTTTAGAAGGTTCTGGTTTTGTTATGGGCTCAGCCGACTGTGTCCCGACACTTCTCATTAGATATTGCTCAACGGAAATTTTTTTTATTTCAGTGTCTTTTTCTTTCTTTTCTTTTCTTTTTTTTATTTTAGTTTACGCACGCACTCCCGGTGCCGTTTTCGACAGCGGTGGGAGATGAGTAAAGAACTGGAATGGACGAGGCGAACTGGAAGGATTCTGGAATAGTAGGAGGAAAGGATTGATGGCGGAGAGTTATAAACTATTGAGTGCGGTCTGATTATTCTCTCTCTCTCTCTCTCTCTCTCTCTCTCTCTCTCTCTCTCTCTCTCTCTCTCTCTCTCTCGCGGAATTTCGTATTTAGGCTGATGAAGAACGTCCCCAAATGCAAATGATAATTTTGTGTGTGTGAGTAAAATACTCAGTATTTAGATAATTAAGGGTAATCGATAAAAAAAATGTGATGATATAAGGGGAAAATAGAAAAGTGGGCTTCGATAACGTAGCCCTTTCAAAGGTAGAATGTGGATGAGATCATCGGTAGAATAACGTCAGTAAAAGAGAGTAGGATAGACGTGAGATCATCAAATAAAAAACGGAGGTAAAAGTCGATAATTATCCCAGAAGCACATGTAATGCACACAGTCCAGCTTCACTCATTCCGCCATTCTGGAGAGAAGTTCGGAGTCTCCAGGATCTAATGAACGTTTGAATTATGAACTCCAAAGAGAATCAGATACAACTAAAGGAAGGGGAAAATGCGATAAAAGAATGAAGAAAAACAACAGTTGCCTCGGTGGACAAAAAAAAAAAAAATCGGTCTAAAGTAAGGTGGCGAGATTTAGCTTAGGGTAGAGGGGGCGGGGTTGTCCTGGTTGGAAGGGTGGGAGATGGGTTGGGGTCGAGGAATCATAAAATTTTGATAAAAGAGTAAGTTTTTCAAAAGATTTTCTGGTCGTCTGAGGAATAATTTACCTCTACTTTGGGGGCAGATTTTACAGCTGCTGCTGGTATGAGAGAGAGAGAGAGAGAGAGAGAGACCAATGCAAAAGTTACAGCATCAGTTCCGAAATGTGAATTACGATTCTCTTTCTTCTTTTGGAATTCCTTTCCTTCAGAAGATAACAATGAAATAAAATAATAATGACGATGACAAATGCGATGACTCGCCATATTTTTGCGCTTGCTTCGTATTTTTGAACGCTTAAACCTATTCTATCTTTCTTTTTTTCGTGGGAGTAATATCAAGAAATAAAGCCTTATTTGAGTCCTGTTTTTATGACGGAGCTGAATGAAGTTGAACGGAAATGAGCGAAATCTTTTCAAAATGAAATAGGATGTACTCGTTTTGTGTGAGATAGCGGCATCACCTGGATGTGTTTATGAAGTTAAAGTTTCTGTGGTGGTGTAGTTTGAAAGTTACTGTTTCAGATATATATATACTTATATATATATATATATATATATATATATATATATATATATATATATATATATATTTATTTTATATAATTTATATATATCTATATATATAAGAAATATAGATATATATATATAAATATATATATACATATATACATATATATATATATATATATATATATATATATATATATATATAGATATTATATAGATATATATATATATATATATATATATATTATATTAGATATAGCTATATTATATATATATATATATATATATATATATATATACATATGTATACACATATATGTAAATGTATAAAGATACATATATGAATACATATATATAATATATAGATATATATATATATATATATATATATATATATATTATATATATATATATATGATTTTTAACTATTTTATATTTCAAAATAACCATATTTGATGCCAAGAATATTATTTTCATTCAGTTATTCACTTTTCACTAAAACACATTTCGAAGACGGGGCCAAAAAAAAAAACTTTTATAATAAACCGAATCTAAGTAAGTATATTCGCCGCAAATTGAAACCGCGTCAAAAATTCAACTATTTATTGAATAAATAAAAAAAAAAAAGAATTAGAGACACCGGAAATCCGTAAATGGCAGAAATATAAATTATGACCCTCCCAAAATGACGCGAAAAATGAGAGTGAAAACGTTTCTGAAAAATTGTTTTCGATGTGAAATCCATATACGTCGGCGGCATTATTTAGTGCCGTATTTAATCAGTTGGGTGCTCCCGTATTCTAATTGAATGTGCCGTGTTATATTATTATATTATATTATATTTATATTAATTATATATATATATATATATATCATATTTATACTATATATAGATATATATATATGTGTGTATATATATAATATATATATATATATATATATTATATATATACATCTGTATGTGTATATGTATGTGTATATATATACATTTATTATATATTATATATAATATATGTATTATTCCATCTATAGGGGTATGGTCTGCCGATATATTTTGATTAATCTGTTTGTTACTTCGTTGAAATTGTATTCATAGTCATTTGTTTTGGAATTTTCATAGGTCCGTATCGATAATAGACCTGTAGCCAATATGCGTAAAAGTGTACGGAATTTATTTGGACTGATTTCACCTTGCAGTATTTTTATTTTTTTTTAATACTTAGAAGTAAAGAGCAATGTCACTTGGTATTTTATGACTATTGTTAATATAGGATTGATTATGACATCCCCTTGATAATTATACCATTATATAAAGAATTATGCTTCAGGAATTATCAAAGGTGAAACAGTATACTTTTACAGTAAATGTAACTACGGTCTGTATAATCGAGCAAATCAGTCTTTGTGATTTAATACTCTCATCATTGGCTCTTCAGAAATTTCAACGTCAAATGATTCGTAAAATTTGATCAGTTACTTATGTACATCGAGGCTTGCTTATTTATTGTATTTCATCGTTACGGAAAAGGAAATTGATTCAAAGCTCACTTATTTCTCCATGGCTGGCGGTAGATGTAGTTCAGGCGGGTATAATCAAAAGGTTATAAGCGACGCAAGTTCCATATAACAAGCACCGTAAACAATTACTCTACCTATTGTCAATTTAGAGAAAGGGCAGTTCGAGGGTAAGGCAACACCAGTATATGCTGGTCCAACGCACTAAATGCTTTAAAATCCCAATTATATCAGCGGTTTCACGCTGAAGGCTATAGAGCAAGCCACCACGCCGTGCTGTAGTGAATATTAAGAATTCAGTGTCATTGCGCTCTTTCAGTTTTGTTGTTCGTAGTGTTTCAATAGAGCCCTCTTTGTTGTTCAGCGCGCATATTTGCGTAATGCATGTATTACAACGGAGAGAAAACTGAACGAACGCTTAGAAAGGATGCGTCCGGATGAGAGAAATAGCGAGGAATAGTATGTGAATTAATTGACTTTTTTTTAAATAAAATTGTATATATGATTAAAATTATATATTATATATATATATATATATATATGAATATATATATATATATATATATATATACTATATATATACATATCTGCTAAACACACATTTATATATATACATATATACATAAACACACACACACACACACACACAAATATATATATATATATATATATATATATGTGTGTAGTATATATATATATATATATATATATATATATATATATTTATTTAAAATGTGTATATACATATAAGTATGCATATATTTATGTATGCCTCGGCGTTCATAAATATAGGGCAAGCAGCAATTTGCGAGGGAGCGCTGCTCCCAATCTCATTATTCGGCGAAAGGGCGTAAAGTTCTTGCGGAATGTGATTGCCTTTGTGTCCCGTCTGGAGGTATTATATCCGTCCGGGAAACGAACATTTATCTACGCCAATTATAAAATATTGCAAGTGGCCGCGTCATTTGCTTAAATTAATTCAATTCTTGCGCCGGCAATAAGTTTGGCCCCGGTGTCACATATGATAATTCCACCAGCATCGGGCGTCAATGCCACGCGGCGTTTTTCCGATAATCTGCATAATTATCAGCTAATACTTGGGCATTATTTTCACCCCGACATCAAATGTAATTTGTTGAGGTGGCGTCGGTGTCGTCGTCACTGCCAATGTATATTTATATGTAATTCTCGCTTTTCCGCGTAAAACGACAGCTGGGATCGTTTACCTAATTCAAACCCAATTTATGCATTAGTTTTGCTCAATGCGATTATCTCCTTTTTATTTTTTTTATACTTTTTTTCTTCTCTCTCTCTCGCTCTCCTTACCAAAGCCTTTGTTTCTCGGCATTTGTCTTACTTGTAAATTATATAAATGGCTGTCCTCCTTCCTTGTTTTTGTCTCATTAAAAACTAATCTTCACTTCCCTTCCTCTCTCTCTCTCTCTCTCTCTCTCTCTCTCTCTCTCTCTCTCTCTTTCTCTGTTTTTATTTCGCTTTAACCTAATCTTCCCATTTGTCCTCTTAATCTAATTCAGGACTAGGTTTTTTTTTCATGATTTTTCTCGCAGGCCCTCAGCTCCTCCCTTAAGCTCCCCTAACCCCCTTTTTCTGCCCCCTCCTTCCCTAATCCACGTGCCCTAGCACCAAAATCCCCCTACTCCTCACCCCCCCCATCCCCTCACCCCTCTACCGGACCACTCTCACTATAGGCATATCCCCGCAGGTGCTGAAAAATGGGATATCATTAAACGTTCAACGGAAACGATTAAAAGACAGCGCCAACGTTTTCTTCATTAATGTTTCTCATTTGTTGCCGTATTATATCGCGCGAAGGTTATTATGGAGCGCCAGCCTACCTACTAACGTCCCCCCCTCCCGCCCCGCCCCCACCCCCTCCCCTCTCCCTCCCATCCACGCTCAGCTCCTCCTCCGCTTCTCCGGCGAAAATTTTTTTTTTCGCTCTTAGTATTTTCACGGCCATTCCGTATGATGCTTGGACGTCCTTCCCCCGCCCCTCCCCCCCCCCCCCAGGGTCGTCCGAAGGCATTTCCAAGCGGCGACATTCCCTCCGGAGGCGCCCCTCGGCTTGAGGAACTCCTCCCCCCTCCGAATCGTCTGGGAGACGGAGCGTAAAGAAATCGCCCGAAAGCTTGTGGAACGGATGGAGGGCCTCTGGCCAACTCGAAACCCATTACACATGAAAAATTGTGACCCAAGAGCAAGTGTGCCAAAATATGGGGATTTTTAATGAGGATTTTAATCACATCACTTTTATTATTTTTTTTGGATGAGTGACTCGGACACATTGGGTGGGATTAAGCTGTTGGTTTTCTTTCTTCGTCAGGCGTCTTCTCTTCTGTGTGTATGTTTTTTTTTATTGGTTTTGCGGATTTATATCTGTTTGCGTTATCTTGACCGGTTTTTTTTTTCGTGGTCATTGAGTGTTTTTTCAGTTAGGTCAATCTACTAGACAACCATGTAATTTTTATTTTCTTTTGAACTGATTTTATAAAAACTGAAGACCATGTATATATATATATATATATATCTATATATAGATATATTAATATATATACATACATATTATAATATATATATATATATATATTATAATATAAGATAGATAGATAATTAGATATAATGTAGCTTACCTTTTTTTTTTATCAAAGTATACGTTTCTGTCTTTCTTTTTAAAAAGTTACAATCGTCGAAACACCTTTTAACAAGGTAGGAACGTCGTTGATTACCCTTTATGAGAAACGATTTATTCTTGTAATATTTTTAGTACAAAATATTTTGTACAATTCTTATCAGATGTGAAGAGTTGAATTTTTTTTAAGTCATTGAGAAGTGGGTGAGGTTTTGCCTAGCAAGGAAATTTTGGGATTGGTGAATACAATGGTCAGACAGAGGCTTTTACATTATTTGCGAAGTCTTTTCGCAACTACCTAAAGGTTTGTTGATATCTTGTGCAACATTTCTTGTGCATGAGACTCTTCCTCCAGCTGTCTAATTAAATATCTTATAAACTTTACGATAGGCTACCTGAATAATAACATATCTCTTGTTACATAGTATTATCATAACTTTTATGCATATCATTGTTATTTCTAAGAATCACCATAATGTTAAAAGTAAATGGACATAAAATCAACGATAGTCTTCATGTAGTGACCTTGGTACAGCACTACAAGAAGGTCTATTGAGGATGTTATTTCTCTGTTGTTGTTGTTGTTGTTATAATTATATTAATTACTACTGAGAACCCCAGTCTCATGAACTGGCTTCTCAGACCAAAACCAGAGACGGTCCAGGATCTTCCCCGCTTTCTAACGCGTCTTCTTCTTCTTGCAGATATTTATGCACAAGTCTGCCATGCAGATGCACAGCCGGGAGGCGCACCGGAGTGAGGTGAAGCCACACCAGTGCCAGCAGTGCCTAAAATCATTCTCTTCGAACCACCAGCTGGTCCAACACATCAGAGTCCACACTGGGGAGAAACCGTACAAGTGTTCCTACTGCGACAGACGCTTCAAACAGCTGTCGCACGTTCAGCAGCACACTAGACTGCATACTGGTGAGTACCCGAGAACGATTGCCACTTCCACAGATGCCCTCGTTGTGAGCGCGTTCGTTTAGTTTTCCTCCCTGTTGCAACTGTTCTGTCTATCCTTTTTATCGGGGCCGTGCTGAACGCACCCAGGGTTTCTTTGGAAAATGTTGTGGATTCTTGGAAATGACAATTTTTTCGGTACGTCGGTGTGTTTCATATTCCAGTACTGACCCTTCTGTGATGCAATCATGAAGGTGTCAGTTTTTGAACGGTAACTGAAAGTGTCCTGGAAAATTGATCACTTACTATTATTAGCACTAATAATACTACACTACTACTACGACTGTTACGTCTTTTCCCCCCACTAATTCCATTAAAAAAATAAAAACTCCTGATTTATGTAGGTAAGAAGATTATATTTATCAATGGGCGTCAAAAATATATCTGACAGATCTGCGTACCGCCCGGAGCGCATAAACCACTACTACTACTACTACTACTACCACCATTACTACTACTAGTAACTCTGCAGCTTTTACTACGTTTTTCCATTGTTAATTTCATTCAGAAATCTAACATTTCTGCAGTTAAGGAGATTACAGATATCAATGGACGTGAAATCAAAGCCGGTATACAGATCGTCCAACCGCCCCGAGCGCCTAAACTGCTTTGGTCTCAGTTTCATTGTGCTGTTGATTTTGATTGCGTTTTTTTACATAGAATTATAAAAAAAAAATTGTTTTTGATCACAATGAAAAGTTTTAGAGCTGACGGAAATACTTTTAGCTTTTTCCCTTTACAAAGTCGCCTTTTATTACTTTCAATCTCATTTTTGCTACTCTAGTAAATTTGAACGTTTTTTCCAGTGGCGTTCTCATCCTTTTGGAATATATCTTGAGGCGACGGTATTTAAATTCAAAACTGGAATAAGTTTATTAGAAACTAAAAAAAAAAGATTTATGATTAATCATTCAAGTTACCGAAGTTAAAAAGCTGTGTATGGGATGTGTTAGTAATTTGGCCTTCTGTGAAGGCATATCTTTGTCGCGTACTGTGATTTATTTGTTACGGTGATTTTTAACATTGGCAGCGGGTTATTTGCAAACGGCTTGAATGGTGTTTTTCATTATATTGCATTTGTCACTTCTCATGCAACACACCCCTCCCCATTTGTTTATATTTAAGGGAAACAAAATTCTAACAGTTACGTCATTTGCAAATGTTGGTATGAAATTTATCATTTTCCCATCATTTCATTCTATTTCTTCATATTCTATTGTTTTCCGCGTGTCCATTACGTCTCATTAATAGATGCATTTTCTCTCTCTCTCTCTCTCTCTCTCTCTCTCTCTCTCTCTCTCTCTCTCTCTCCATAGCAATAGGTCATTTTCAAACTTAGGTCCCTGAGGCGACGCATTTTATACCCACTTCCGCTCTGATTCACCCCTACTCATTGTAACCAGTCTACCCTTTACGATGAATCACAGGCCAGTTCATCTTTTAAGCCACTTTGCTTCGTCCATTAATCATATAGTTCTTGCCAGCAGCATCTCTCTCTCTCTCTCTCTCTCTCTCTCTCTCTCTCTCAGTTTTGATTGTCGGTTCAACCCTATTGTCTAATAGTCTTCTTAAGCTACCTCCTCTCTCTCTCTCTCTCTCTCTCTCTCTCTCTCTCTCTCTCTCTCTCTCTCTCAGTTTTGATTGTCGGTTCAACCCTATTGTCTAATAGTCTTCTTAAGCTACCTCCTGTCTCTCTCTCTCTCTCTCTCTCTCTCTCTATCTTGTCATGGAGGCGTTTGCTAGAACATACATTCTTTTAATCTTATTGTTTTTTTTTATTCGAGTCACTTTTTATACTGCAATGCCTTTTTCGAACAAAAAGCCGTTTATTTTTATAATGACTGACGATGTACAAAAGGGACTTATCAGTTGTATGTTGATTGTGAATAATTGTATTAGTCTCCTTTCTCCATTTCGACTTTGTATCTTCATATTTAACTTCATTATCATCAATTTCTTCATGGAAATTTTGAGTCGTAACTATCGTCGTCATAATCATCATCACGGGGATTCCCTTCTTGTCCTCAGTGCCTGGGCATCAGTCCTATAAGTGCCCTTGGTACCCCCGTTCATCTGTTTCAATAATTCCTTTTCCTCGACAGTGACTGTAGTCACTATAGTGTTCTTTCCATCAACAACGCTCTCTCCCTCTCTTTCTCTTTCGATGCTTAAGTAACGACCATCAGTATCATTCTCTTAATCATTATCATTTCTAAAACTCATCATCGTTTCTCTCGTGGCGTTAGTATTTCTTCAGGGATGTTTGAAGAGTCATTGTGATTTTATTTTTGTTATGGATGTTTTTAATAAGCGTCGTATTCATCATCTCTCTTCCATCCGAAACATCATACTCATCATAATCATTCATTCACCTTGAACGTCCAGGTCATCATCATCATCATCATCATCACCATCATCCTCCTCCTCCTCCTCCTCCCCTCCTCCTCATTTTCATCATCATCATCTCACTTCCATCCGAAGCGTCATACTCACCATAATCATTCCTTCACGTTGAAAGTCCAGGTCATCATCATCCTCCTCCTCCTCCTCCTCCTCCTCCTACTATTACTACTACTACTACTACTACTACTCCTACTCCTCCTCCTACTACACCTGTCGAGTGTGAGGGAGCGAGCGAGGCGGAGGTAATGCGTTTTGATCTTCCATTTTCAACACTTCCGTCTCCTCTGCACGCCGTTATTTCCGCTGGCCGGATGAGGGATCAACACCCACACCGCCTTTCTCTCTCTCTCTCTCTCTCTCTCTCTCTCTCTCTCTCTCTCTCTCTCTCTCTCTCGATCGTCTCATCCGAATCAGGGCGTTTTGAGGATGAGAACTTCGGCAGGAAGGTGCTTCATAATTATGCTCGCTTTTTATTTCGTCTGATTCCGTTTTCGTCGTTTGTGTTTTGGTTTCAACTAGTTTTTCTTCGTTTAGTAGTAACATGTTTACATAGTTTGGTTTTTTCATCGCGCACTTCGGTATGATTCGATTTAATCTTTCGATTTTTTATATTGTATTTTGTTCTTATTTTGCCACTTTTGAATTTTATATATATTTATTTTTTTCGATTTCTTGTACTAGATTGTTCTTATTTTGCCAGTTTTGCATTTTTCTAGTTGTATATGAAGACATTAGTTTTCTCAGTAACTTTTTTTATTTATTTATTTTTTCATTTGCTTATAATTGATTAATTCTAACACCGTAGTTGTACCAGCAACTATTTATTGTTTTGTTATTTTTTATAATGTTTTATGATCATTTTAGGACTAGGCTTTAACAACAATTACCCTATTATTTATTATTTTTCATTCATATCTTAATTTTCTCTCATTCAATTTTAAGACGTCGGCCATACTTTTCCATAATATTATTTGATATTGCTTCAAGGGAAGGTCATTACAGAAGAGAGTTTATCTACGAGAGCCGCTTATCTTTTATCTTTTGATAATTTTTATTTCTATTAATTACGTTTGTTGATTACCATATTTACCATTTGTGTTAGTATTTCCGTTGATTGTTTAATTCGTCATGGCGAATTCTTTTAAGCCCGTTCTTTTTCATTCCGCATTTTAAAAATAAATGGCTATATGGAAGTAAAAATAACGTACGTTCGGTATTCACATTAACATCCTTGGAAAGTAAATTTACAGTAATATGGGTGGTTGGTTTTGTTATTTAAACAGCAGAAACCAAATACGCGTACTACTATGGATTTACTGTCAAATTTTAGTGACTCAAGCGATGATGAGTGTTCTTTGAATAACATACTTATTATATAAACCATGGTATGATTGCAGAGCCTGTTCAGAGTATCATAATTAGCTCGTTCAGAACCCGATGACCTCGGAATAAAAATCGTAGCGACATAAAGCAGCGGTAATGGCGCCATTACCCTGAAAACTGTAAGACGGAATTGTTTTTGTGTTTTGACCGTCGGAGTTTACAAAGGCAATTCGTATGGAGATTGTAACCTTGCAACCCCACCCCCAATCCCCTCTCCCTTCTTCCCCCCACCCCCCTTCCCTTAACCCCTTCCTCTTCCCTTCTCCCTAACTTAACCAACCCATCCCCCCCCCCCCCCCCACTCTCTGACCCACCCAAAATAAATCGTATGGCCGAGAAACTTGCATAAAGGGGGCGAAAACTCTTTAATCCCCTTTAAGCCCGTTGCCATACTTAATGAAACTGCTCAAGTATGTAAATTGCCCTCCCTTTTTTTTTTTTTTTCTTTTGTCCTTTTTTTCAGCTCCGAAGAATCCCATCATTTTCGTATATTTTTGCCGCATAATGCAGTCTTGGGAAAGCATATAACAAAAGCATAATATTTATTGTTTTCGTTTTCCGCTGTTATTGTCGTCATTACTATTCATGTGTTGGGTTTTTTTTTCATGATTGGGTTCTCAGTCCTTTCGTTTAGTAATGTTGTTTATTAGCATTTGATGCTTCATTGCTTCAGTCGGATGTATTAATTTTTACAGTATATTTATAAAGAAATATTTGACAGAATATTACACACGCTTGACTTTTTATGTTCACTACCATTAAACCACAAATGTCACCGAGCGGGAGTTTTAATGCATCCGCCTCGGCCAGGACTCAAATCGGAGCCCATAGCTGTTATACAACGGATATTCCGGTAAAGCACTAGAATGGTAGAATGAATTAGTATATATATATATATATATATATATATATATATATATATATATATATATATATATATATACATATTCATACACCCATACAAGTTCCTAGTAGGATAGAATCAGTAATCTCCTTCGTCCGTGAAATATATTGTCAGGTCACAGAAGGATTTGGAAATTGTGAGTTGCCACGGGTGGTTGAAGTGTCTCCTCCTCCTCCTCCTCTCGTCCCTCCTCCTCTCCTCCTTCCTCCTCCTCCTCCTCCTCCTCCTCCTCCTCCTCCTTGTCTTCTTTCTCCTCCTACTCTCACACATAACGCGCAGTAAAAATTCTCGGCACGTGAAACAAAAGGCTCAAATTATGTTGGTGGAATATTCAAATTGGGTCATAAAATAAGGAGAATTGGGGATTCGTGCTCCTACGGCCGACGCGCCTCTGGGAGTCCTCCTTATGTGCGTGTCCCTGGTGGCTGGATGTCCTTAGCGTCCTCAAGCTCGTGTCCCCGCTCGGTGGTCTTTATATCTCTGTACTTGCAGTGTTCTTAAACATGTCTGTCCCTGATGTGTCCTTACCTCTGGGTATTACTTAGGGTTCCCCATTCGTGGTATCCTTCTCAGGAAGATGTCCTCTTGCGTTTATCGCTGGCTGATGTCCTCATTGATTGCGTCTTCGTTGACTTTCCTTGAATCTGAAACCTTACTTTGATGTCCTTCCTAATGATGTCCCCGATGGGTGCTACTACTCGTATTTTTGGAATTCGGTGTCTTTGCTGATGTCCCCGATGGGTGCTACTTGTATCTTTGGATTTCGGTGTCCTTACTGATGTCCCCGATGGGTACTACTTGTATCTTTGGATTTCGGTGTCTTTACTGATGTCCCCGATGGGTATTGACTTCTGAGTTCAAAATTCCTGGACATCATCGATGGTGTCCTGTCAAATTTCAGGGGAAGTATGCTGGTCTGATTATGTGCGAATAAGAATAATAATAAAAAAAAGAAGAAATAAGGTTCAAGAATCAAGAATCTGGAGTGCATGGTGCCGGCAAGATGTTGAAGGCCTCTGTCAAGGCACTGTAGAATGGAAATTAACTTCATCCCTCCTCCTCCTCCTCCTCCTCCTCCTCCTCCAATATCCCCATGAGCATCCCAGCTCGTCTTTATGTCTGATATTTCTAAGCGTGGGGGCCATAAATGAAAGATCCGAGGGGAGCGTTGCCCCCCCATGGATAATAAAAGAGCTGACGAGGTTCCCGGGTCGACCTCTTCTGTGTCGCCTGCGATGCCAACTCGCACCATACACACTTGAAGGGACATTTTTTATTATTATTATTATTTTTTTTTTTCTCGAAACCGCCTGTGTATTTTTTTAATGCCCCGCCGGTATATCTATAATTTTCCCCCACATTTTTGAAGTTGAGGCCTTACGATTCAGCTTTCTCGGTGGCGAAATAATTTGGGGGTGAATAAACCTCTCTCTCTCTCTCTCTCTCTCTCTCTCTCTCTCTCTCTCTCTCTCTCTCGTAAGTTTAAGGTGTTGGTTGCATAGCATAGACATCGTCTCTCTCTCTCTCTCTCTCTCTCTCTCTCTCTCTCTCTCTCTCTCTCTCTCATCGTCATTTCATCTCGCCGGGTCGTTCGACTCGAGTTAATAAGGACGGGGGGAGGAAGAATTTTATGACTTGAGATATTTAAATTGACGGTCAATAAAACAGCGGGGTCGCATCACCCTAATTTTCATTCCTTTTGTTTTCTTTTCCATTTCCCCCAAATCGCTATGATCGAGTCCAGTGTACGTTCAGGATTCTTCTGTTTTTTTTTTTTTCTAAAACATCTTAAGGCTATACATTATGATGGATGGCCTTGTCTTGGTGTCTTGTAGAAACCCCCTTTCGGGTAGAAGAATGTAGAATATTTTATTTTTTATTTTTTTAATTTTTGTTTTCAGAATTGCAAGCTTACATTCATTCGTAGGTAATTTATCATTTTTTTCATCTTAAGGGAACTTCTAGTAACTTGTTGCCATATAGATGCAGTACACTCAGTTCTAGATAATTGATATTGACAAAAAACAATGTCCAGAGAGTTTGAAAAGACCTTTTCATCCCTGCAGATTCGCAAATGTCTATTCATATCTGAGGACCTACAACTGACCTCATCTCTCAAGAGCTACCGTTAGATACTAATACAGAATCATGGCTAATGATCTTCCATTGCGTGAGAATCATGAATGTCATGTCTTGTCTTGGGGAATTTTATAGCCGATTTCTTTGCAGAAGGGAGTTACAATTCTGTCTTCTCGTTTATATTGATGTTCTATCAAACTGACGTTGCAGATATTATCATCAAGGATAAAATTACTAATTTTTCATGTTTCATACTCAGGACACTGAAAATCCTCGTTATACCGCTTAATTGTTTACGGTGTCTTCAGCTCTAAAGAAATGCAATTGATGTCAATTTTCAACGAATCTACAAATCATTCTCTGGCGTTTAGCTATCTGGCATCTCCGTGGCGCTGCCGCTATACTCGGCCCTGAAGGAATATTTCAGAAAATCATTCAGCTCAAAGAAATTATAATTGTCTACTTATTTTTAACAAGCGGCCGCGCGTTGCATAATATGGTCGATGACTGCGCTGAATTTTATTTTTTGTGGCTCTTTTGAGAATTGATTATTAGGGACTGATCGTTGACAAAATATATAACAGTGGTTTAAATCGACAGGTGTTACAGAAGGGAAGAAAATAGCTACATAACTGAGTAAACAATTTGATGTACAGTACTAAACAGTACTAAGATACAGTGAACAAATCGGTACTGATTTCATATATCGTTATTCATATTGCTGGAGAATTTTGAAGAATGTTTCACGTGTGAGCTCGATTTTTCTATACGTTATACTTGCAATGGTTTTGTAACACACTGTATGCTGTGATAGTTATATCCTAGATAATAACCGAGCACTGTCAGATGCCACAGCATCGTCAAACGCCATGATGGCGTCTGTATGTCCACTCCGAGGACCAACCAGGCAACGCGAGGAAAAGGGAGGCTTCGTAGTAGTAGTACGGAGGGCCAAACATATAAATCCTCTTTTTGGCCCAAGGTTCGCCTATACTCCCCACCCTCCCGCCCCTCTCTCTTCCTTGGAATGGCGGTCTCCCAAGATGGAGATGGGGAGGTGGTTGGAGGGGGGTGGAGTTGGAGGAGCGTTCCAACACGTCCTCGAGAAACTGTTCAATCTCGTAAATGGAGAATGTCGGCGGAGTGGGGGAAACGGGACGTGGTGTTCCAGAATGACACTTGAACCTCTCCCTCTTCCTTCCTTATATCTTTAAAATACTACCCTCCATTCTCTGATCCTTTCCATCTCACTCCCCTTCCTCTACTTCCCCTCA
Organism: Macrobrachium nipponense; assembly: GCF_015104395.2. Taxonomy (NCBI): domain Eukaryota; kingdom Metazoa; phylum Arthropoda; class Malacostraca; order Decapoda; family Palaemonidae; genus Macrobrachium; species Macrobrachium nipponense. The sequence continues at coordinate 23,204,490 of NC_087215.1, read as the reverse complement.
CCCTATACCTCTATCCTCCCTCTCCCCTCTCCCACGCAATTTTTTTTTTCTTTATAAGGAAAGAAGGGTGTCGTTCCGAGTAGCCATTGAATGGACGTACGGTGCGTCGTCTCGTCCATTTTTCGAAATTAAAACCAATTTTCGTAAAATGCCACACCGGCGTAATTCATAAAAGGTGCAAAAGAAAGGGATTGTGGAGACCGGGCTTAAGGATGGAGTAGCCTGCTACTCTCCTCCTCCTCCTCCTCCTCCTCCTCCTCCTCTCATTTTCCCCATGGCCCATGCCCTTCTTTCCCCCACCACCCTAATCTTTCCCCTTCGGTAAAAGCATAAATTCAGATCTAGATTTTTTTTCGTCTTCTTTTTCTTCTCCTTCTTCTTTCCCGCTGCTTTAAAACCTGGCTGGTGTGCTCCCCCCTTATAATTCTTCATTACAGGGAACTAGGAGTTGGGTGGGGGAGGAGGGGGGAGGGGAGGTGGAAGACGGAATCCCGGGCTCCGCCGCGCCGGGTCCCCCCGACCCGGCAATTTTGGTAATGGCTGTTTTGGGACGGCCGTGCCATCTTTCACCGCCCCGACCCCACGGCCGACCTCGCTCGCCACTTCTGCCGCTCCTTCCCTTGAAGACTTCGCATAGCAGGACCCCCTCCCCCCCTTTCTCTTCTCTCCTTTTTTATCCTAATTAATCCCTTTGGTTGGTTCGAGTCCCTAGGAGTTACGTCAGCCCGCAGGATGCATTCGCAAAAAATCCTCACGGAAGCGATGCGATCAGAAGCCGCCTATGGTGCTCGAATCTATGTTGGAGATGTTGTCGTACTTTTGGATTCCAGCGAAGCATTCCCTAAAAGAGAGAGAGAGAGAGAAACAGAGAGGGAGAGAGAGAGCATGAAACCAGGCAACCACGACCTAAACAATAGGGAACAAGGTCGTTAGTCGCGCCCAACGACCCATCAGCGACTACCAGCCCGGAATGACTAGGGGGGGTGGGACGTCCGCCGTGAAATACTGCCAAGATAAGCGAAGTTCCACACCCAGGCGGAGGAAAAAATCCGGCAATTATACGGCTGGCAACGCAGTGAAGTTTTGTTTTTACGGCCTTATTTTATATCTTATTCGTGTTTGGAGTCTTGTTTATTTCTTGGGGCGGAGGAAAACGCAAGCTTCTCATGGCATTTTACGGCAGAGCAGTTTGAGAATTTATGAAAAAGGACGGAGAGACTTATGCACGGGTATAATGTGGAGCTTTTACATATACGTATATATATATATATATATATATATATATATATATATATATTATATATATATATATATATATATATATCTGTGTGTGTAATTTTCAGTAGTGGCCACATGCAGCATATTTTATTTTAATCTTTCAATTTTCATTTTATTATTTTTTTAATTTTATTTTTATTTTATTTTTCTTTTATAATTTTCATTTTTATTTATGTTCACATAAAATCAGTTAAAGAAGCGATATCAATTCTCTTCTTAATGTTACCGTCTTCTTAAATCTTCTTTATTTCGAATTTGTGATAAGTCAAAATTCTTCAAAAAATGTCGGTCGCAAATAAAAGTATCTGTCGTTGAATCTTTTTAAATATTCACCAGTCAGATGATAATTTCAATAAATGAAAATTAAGTATTTTTTAAAATTTATTTTGTTAACAGCGCTCTATAATAACGTTGAAAATTTCCTCTTTAACTTCTCTCCGTTTCCTGCCCAGTTTTGAAGTTCCTCATGAACGCACCTCTTAATTTATTTCCGCCGAGATGGAAATACAGATTGAAGGTTAACATCTTCTAATATTTACTCAAGATAAATTGGGCAGAAGCTTGAATTGATAACCCCTGTGTTTCATGCATTTCGAGTTCTGTGGATTCGACCGAGATTTTTACGTCGGTCGTTTGTCTGTACTCTGTCTATTTCCTCTGCTTCTTTTACTTTTATGATTATGTATTTCTTATATTTTGATGATTTGTCTGTTTTCCTCTGTTTCTTGTATTTTCACGATTTGTCTATTTTTTTATATTTTAATTATTTGTCTAGTTTCCTCTGTTTCTTATATTTTCACGATATGTCTATTTTACTGTTTCTTATATTTTCACAAATTCTCTGTTTTCTGTGTTTCTTGTATTTTCACGATTTGTCAATTTTCTGTATTTCTTATGTTTTCATGATGTCTATTTTCCTGTGTTCCTTATATTTTCATGATTTGTCTATTTTCCTGTTCCTTATACTATTTTCACGATTGGTCTAGTTTCCTCTGTTTCTTATATTGTCACGATTTGTCTATTTTCTCTGTTTCTTCTATTTCCAAGATTTGTTTATTATCTCCTTATATTTTCGTGATCTATCTATTTTATATATAGTAAATATATAATATATATATATATTATATATATATATATATATATATATATGTATATATATTATAATTTTAATAATTTAGTTACCAAAATATTAACTATATACACGTTTTACTCACATTTACGCTTTACCACACAATTTATATTTATACTCGTTGATTCCTGAAATACCGATTCTTCTCACGAGAGTTTTCACAAAACCATAAAATCTGACAATTGTAAATAACCCAATAAACCAAATGAGGTCTCTGAAGAGTTCTCCCCTGTCCCCCCCCCCCCACTTTTCCCCCCCACACCCACCAAAAAAAAAAACCAAAAAAAAAAAATACAAAAAATGAAAACAGATTTAATCGAACCAATTCCACTACAAACTCTCGAGTTGTATCGACTCCTTTAACCACCGATTCTGCCACTTCGAACACCCACATTATTCATGAGATCATGAGGTCCATCTGCTGATTCCTCATCGATTCATCCATCAGCTTACTCATCCATCCATCGTTCACTCGTCCGTCGCTCACCGCTTCTCAGGGGCATTACCATAAAGTACCAGGACTTACTTACCTGGTCCATTGGCTCTTTGTTTGTTTGCAGAAGGATGCGAGTTTTCCGTTTGTAAAAAAAATGGTATTTGCTTCCTTTCGGGTTTTTACTTTTCACTTACGTAATTGTTAATTTCTTGCTATTTTAGCTGATTTTTTGGTCATTGGTTTCTCTACCGAAGTTACCTCACGTAGCGGGGGTAGTGCCTACAGTGCACATCATCCGTTACACTGTAGGCATTACATAAGGTTCCTTGCAGCCGGATTTTTACTTTTTACTTACGTACTTGCTCATTTTTTTAGCTCATTTTTAATCACCTTCCTTAGCGGGGGTAGTGCCTACAGTGCGAGTCATCCGTTACACTGTAAGCATCACATAAGGTTCCTTGCAGCGCCCCTTCGACTCCTAGCTTCAGCACCTTTCATTCCATTTACTGTACCTCCGTTCATGTTATCTTTCTTCCACCTTATTTTCCACCCTATCCTAACAATTGATTCATAGTGCAACTGCGAGGTTCTCCTCCTGTTAACTTTTTAAGCCTTTTTACTGTCAGTCTCCGTTTCAGCGCTGAATGACCTCATATAGTTCCCAGCGCTTGGTACCTGGCCGAAATCCTATATTTTATTATATTTTATTCATTCCTGGTTTGTTACTTTTCACTAAGAATGTTAATTTGTTTAAGTCAAATTTTAGCTAATTTTTGGTCAGCGATTTCTCTACCGAAGACGCTTATGTTCTCTGGTTGTCCCGAGACTGCGAACCTGAACGGCGAATTTTAAATTACATTTATATTTAATTTAGTATTTAATCTTATTCTGACACTTAGCGACGTGGGTCACGAATCCGCAAGACGTGTTGTTTTTGAGCAGCTGACAGATTGATCCCCGATTGTCAATAACGAACTGCGACGTATAGAGCTGAAAGCTGGCGCACGCACTCCGTAGACTTGTGAATGTACTCTCTGTGAATCTGGTAATTTTTTTGGTTGGTTGTGGGGAACCTCTCGCGGTCCGAGACACTCGAGGCCCAAATATCAAGTGTTGCGCGACTCTAAGCTCTTCCTCTTAAAAAAAAAAAAAGTTAGTGTCCCCGCAGCGCTGCAAGCTAAATAGAGCTCCTTTAGAGCTCCTTTCATAGAGCCAGCGTACTACTACTTCTTTTTCTCATACACGTCTCTTTCATCCGAATAAGGAGAAGCTGCCACTCCAGGAAATGTAGTGGTTGTCGTACTTTGCTGATGTTGCTCTAGTCATAGTTGACGAATTCAACGATATATAAAACCAACAGCAGCAATTTTGCAAGAAATCTTCTTCAGTGAATCATTATAATATGCGCTAAACTTCCAAACGCTCGGGCATATCTCAAAGCTCTCTCTCTCTCTCTCTCTCTCTCTCTCTCTCTCTCTCTCTCTTTAGTCATATAGTTGAAATATTCAACAATAACTAAAGCAACATCAGTAATTTTGCAATGACTTTTCTGCAGCTCATCGTGTAACTATTATATGCCGTAACTTCCAAACATGTTTCAGAGCTGTGTGTGTGTGTGTGTGTGTGTGTGTATGTGTGTGTGTGTGTGAGGGGGGTGTGTGTGATATCCCCCCTTCCCCCCAACCACCACCACCCTCTTTTTCCTTTTTAAACCCAACATCATCCATAGCTAGAGGACAGCTTCGCCTACCACCATTGTCTGTGTTCATTTGCAACAGGAGATCAATTATTGCAACCCGGAGCTCGATGATGAACACCAGGAGGCCTGATTAGTGCTACTTAGGGGAGGAAGCTGTAGATAATACTCTCTCTCTCTCTCTCTCTCTCTCTCTCTCTCTCTCTCTCTCTCTCTCTCTCTCTCTCTCCGTGGCTGCTTTTGTTTTCTTTTTTGCAACATGACCCTTGCCTATCTTAGATAGGAAGGTTGGCTCTCTCTCTCTCTCTCTCTCTCTCTCTCTCCTCTCTCTCTCTCTCTCTCTCTCTCTTTATACCACCAGCTGTAAATCCGGTCTGCCTTTCTTTACTGACGCAGTGACTTATGTACCAACTTGTTAGTCGACTGTTGTGGTTAGCAGCCAGGGTGGTATCAGGTTTCGTTTTGGTACAAAAAGTTAATTACTGAAGTGTATATTGCAATGGCAGTTATTTTTCTAATTAATTAATCGATTCATTTCTGATGCTCCATATTTTGTTAATGTCAAGTAGCCAGTGGTTAATTTGATCATTATTCCCATTAGAGAAATATTATGTCGCGTCTTCTAATTAATAGGGTACAATTTATCTTACGTATTTAATGTTATTTATATTCATTTATAACTGGGTATTTAATTTTATTTATATTCATTTGTAACTAGGTATTAATTTTATTTATATTCATTTATAACTGGGTATTTAATTTTATTTATATTCATTTATAACTGGGTATTTCATTTTATTTATATTCATTTATAACTGGGTATTTAATTTTATTTATATTCATTATAACTGGTATTTAATTTTGTTTATATTCATTGATAACTGGACATTCTTCTGTATACATATTATTGTCTCATAACGCCTTCTCAATCATATAAATTTTTTATATTGTTTAAATTATTAAACCCAAAATGACAACCCCCCCCCCCCAAAAAAAAAAAAAAAAAGTGTTTTCATTTTGCTGCCTCTTTGTAGAAACGGCCAATTTTCAAGTTCAATTGCACAGAGACCCTTTTCTCTGCGATGATTCTTCACTGCCGAGTATCCTTTTTTTTTCCCCCTTTTCGTTTTCTTCCGATGTCTGCTTTACTGAAAAGGGACAAAAACCTCCCGGAAGGAGTCTATTGTAAGAATTGATGGAGATCGTTGTCTGCTCTAGATACCAGATTTCTGTGTTTAGTCAAACATAGAATTCACGATGTCCGAAAGAGAGAGAGAGAGAGAGAGAGAGACTGACCGACCATTTGCAACAATAGGCCCCTCTCGGTGGGGTCTAACCTTCCCGTTGATTGCTCGCGTCTCTCTCTCTCTCTCTCTCTCTCTCTCTCTCTCTCTCTCTCCTTTTCTTTCATAATCCCAACCCAACCCTACTACCCCTCCCATAACCAGGTGTCAAATCAGGCCAGGTGAGCAACATAGGCGCTATTCACTGTTGCACGTGCAATATACCTCGTCCGAATGCTGGGAAACCGCGTTCGGAACGATGTGCTGTGTTTCTCCTTTTTTGTGTCTTTGTGTGTGTGTGTGTGTGTGTGTGTGTGTGTATGTGTAGCCGACCGGCGTTGGTGTCTAAGCCGCGGCCTTTTTCCCTCGAATATCCTGAACACGTCTCTTAAATGCGGGTAATAGTTAAAAGAGCCTCCTTGACGCGATATATACATTCAATCCGTCGAATTGCCTGTCCGTGTAAGGGGGACGAAAAATGGTGGTATGCCGGAAAAAATGGATATTGGAAGAAATTGGATATGATATATTGTTTTTCCTAAGAGCTTATTTTTCAAGCACCGGGATGAGGCTCAGAAGGAGGTGGAGGGGGGAGGAGGAGGAGTTGGAGGAGGAGGAGAAGGAGGAGGTCTCCCAGATACCTCCTCCCATCTCCATCTCCCCCCCCCCCCCCCCCCCCCTTACCACCGGGCATTCTTAAGAAGATTGATTGTAACTCATTCTATCAGCGAAGTTCCTCCTCCTCCTCCTCCTCCTCCTCCTCCTCCAGTGCCCTTAAAAATGTTATCTTGTAAGTTTTGGGAGAGGGCCATTATACTGTTGACATCCAAATAGGTTTACCGGTGGCGGAATTGTCTCTGTCATCCGGTCTGAGGTTTTCTAAAAGAGCCAGCGAGAGTTCTCCTGAGGAAGGGTACTTGAGGCGTCTCTCTTGGAAGGGCATCTGTGTACGCAAGCATTAGTCAGATTGGCTTCCGTGGCGCACAGTTGTTGACTCGCGTCCGTCCCGCCCGAATGAAAAGAGGCGTCCGGTGTTTGTATGGTCACTCAAGCTTCGGAAAGAGCAAACCCAGAGACTTAGCAGCAGCAGGAGGGGGTGGAGGAGGAGGTGGTGGTGAAATGGAGGTAGTAGGAGGTTACTTCCAAAGGAACACCACCATGTCGGATGGACGGACTTCTTCGTCCATCTGCAGCAGCAGGAGGAGATGGAGGAGGAGGTAGTAGGAAGTTACATCCAAAGGAACACCATCACCACCACCACCACCACCACCATGTCGGATGGACAGACTTCTTCGTCCTTCTTGCTGCTTCTGCTTCGAGGTCCTCACTCCTCTGTACTACCCCCTGGCGTCTTCTGCTGCCGCTGCTGGTCCGTCTTCTTTTTCAAGGACCCTTCACGGGTGTTTGGTCAGTGTCTTTCACCTGACCCACTCGCGAAATGGGAGCTTGGCATTAACTCGACTGTGATATACTCTCGTTTGGGACTGTTATTTGTCCACTTACCTTTAAAGGCTGGTTTCTTTGGACCTCTCCCTCCTCTTCTTCTTTTTTTTTATTTTTCTTTCTTTCGTTTTCATGTGGCTAGTCACCCGCCAACGCCTCCAGATAATGGACTGGCCAACATATTTGCACAGGAAGTAAGCATCTCTGGCGCGGCGTGTAATCGTTTCTAGCTGACTGAATCGTATCGTGGAAAGAGAGAGAGAGAGAGAGAGAGAGTTAGAGAGAGAGAGAGAGAGAGAGAGAAGCGTTGTTGAAAGATATGTATAATTCTCTTTATTTACCCGTCATTCCCCGTTTGCTGTGGGAGCTTCAGTGTAATTAGTGGAAAGTATGTAAACTGCGTTGATAATACTCCGATGATGTGAGAGAGAGAGAGAGAGAGAGAGAGAGAGATTTAAAATGATCATAAAATATATCTTGAAACGCAATACCTATTTTCTCTTTGTTTTTTCTTTTTTGTCTTTTTAAATGTATCGGGATTAAAAAAAAAGACAACTAAGAATTTGGACCTAAGGACAAAACAATCGATTCATTCAGCAATTTATTTGTAGCTCCTGACGTCACTAAATAAATCTATATCATATAATTTTTCCAGCGATTATAAAAACAATTTAATCAAGTCATTTTGCGAGTAAATACGCAAAATCTATGCAGAAGAGCATCTCCAAAGGTCAGTGCGAAAATAATTAGGAAGAGAAAGGAAAAGAACACATAGACCCAAATGCCGGCAGCAAATTTTCCTTTTTATTTTCTTCTGTCGTGTTTACTGCGAGAGGCAGTTTTAATGTTAGTGTTTGCTAATGTCCGTTTGGAAAACAAATTAATATAGTTTAACAAACGCTAAGCAGTATTGTGATGGCCCTAAATGGAGTAACAGCGAAGTTATTTCTGTGGAATATAGTCTTTTTTGTAAAACTGGGTGTTTGTGATGCTCGCAGTTTTATTATTATTATTATTATTATTATTATTATTATTATTATTATTATTATTATTATTATTTTACTTTTACTTGTGCATTTTCTTACTACTACTATTATCTTTACTACTATTAGTATTATTGATATTTTACTATGTCTGATTCTGCTTACAGTTCTGTAAATTTACTCATTTTTTATGCGTTAATTTTTAACAGTGTCTTTAATGTTTTGAATTTTAGTCTGCAATTGTGAATAATGGGAAATTACCTGCAGATTAAAAAAAGAGCTAATAAATGAATTCGCCATTTATCATTATCTTACCTGTGAATAAAGTATGATGAGAATTCGATTCACCCGTGGGTGACCTTATTTCATTATTCTTGTATTTATCAGCGGACAGAGAAACTCGATCGCTTCTTACTTTGCCAAATGATTCTCGATCTGTATTATTTTCACCCTTTCGCTCTCCTCCGCTCTATCTGTCTTATCATAATTTATGAAGATCATTGTATTCCCGTCCCGTTCCCATTCCTGACGGAGCCCCGCCCAATCTGGGCTCTATGTAAATTAGATGCGTGACATTCTCCAATATGTCTGGCACGCCTTCATTCCAGAATAGGTCTGTGTGTGCGCGCGTGCTCTCGTGTGCGTAGCTCTTTATTTATTTGTCAACCCATTTCTTTATTCTCTTATTTTAAGTCTTTAAAATCTAGCTCTAACTGTTACTTTACCTCTTCTTCTCTCTTTCATCCTGTTTTATTTAGATATTTCCCTCTTATAAAGTTTCTTCACGTTGCTTCTTCCCAAGTTACTCTGCCTCATTTGTGTCTCATTTCTATTCCTTTTTTTTCGTTTCTTCGTATCTTGTTGCCTCTCTCTCTCTCTCTCTCTCTCTCTCTCTCTCTCTCTCTCTCTCTTATCAATATATATATATATATATTATATATATATATATATATATATATATATATATAATTATATATATATAATATATATATAGCAATATATGATATATTCATTTTTATATTATATATATATA
>NC_087215.1:23187709-23192709 GCF_015104395.2 Macrobrachium nipponense | reverse complement strand
CCGTTTTGTTTTGTACTCCGGCCGAGGCAGCTTCGGGCCGCGTGTTGACTCAGGAAATGATGTGTGTGTACTCGCTATGGAAATGCTGCTTATTATTGTTTACTTGTAAATACAGCTCACCACCTCCTCCGCACTGTTGTAACTGCCTGTTCGGAAGGATGGCTGTGTGTAGTATATGTACGTCCGTGTACGTCTGCTTATGTGTGTACGTATGTGTATGTACACCGCCTTCAGCAGATATCTGATACGTTGCATTGCCCTTTTATTGGATGTTTGCAACAGCTGTTTTCGTGGTTCCGGCGCTGTACCCATCCGTTGCTGCTTCTCGCTGTTCCGCTGCTGTGAAGGCTGTCTGTGTAAAGGTTTTCTGCTGTTTTAGCTCCTCATTATAAAGTAGCGGCATCCTTCGGCTGTAGGTTGCTGTAATGCAATTCCTCAGAAACCGGCTGCTCTTCCTAACGCAATTATAGAATTCTAAGAAACTTCTACGAATGGCTGGATCTGAACGCTGTTCGTCAAGGCTGGATAGCGCCTCAGTGGCGTGGTCGATTCTTGGGCATTCCATTGAGGGGTTAGAGATGTGTATTCCTGGTGATAGAAGTTCACTCTCGACGTGGTTCGGAAGTCACGTAAAGCCGTTGGTCCCGTTGCTGAATAACCACTGGTTCCATGCAACGTAAAAAAACACCATACAAACAAACAAACAAAATCAAGGCTGGATGATTCTTTAGGGTGGGAAAAAGACAACTTCTAACATTTGTTTCCAGCAGAAAGTCACCAGATATTATAGCAACACTATATCTTCCATATGGGTTAGTATAACATTGACGATTGCGTGAAAGCATTCCATAAGGCAATTACGTCATAATTGCGTTAGTGACGTTATTAGCAATAGTTCTTACTTTGGTATAGTGCCGGAAACGATAATAGTACTAATACTGCTACTGGTGTTCACGTTGATAGTGATTTCTGTTTATAGTGTCTCCTTTTTAATATTGTAATCGAAATTGTATAATGATTATGACAAAGCTAATGAGTTATTATTATTATTGTTTTTATTATGGGTCTATTATGTGAATTGATTTTATACTGAGTTTTCTCAACTTTTCTTAAAATTCGCTTTTTCTGCACGTCAGTATTGGTCAATAGTTGGTTAATGTTCATATTTCGAGACAAAAAAACTCATCGGTACATCTGATCTCGTATAAACCCATCATTTTTTAAAGAGTCCATTTTGAACATCCCTAGTCGTTGAGATATTTTCACAGAAGAATCTCTCTCTCTCTCTCTCTCTCTCTCTCTCTCTCTCTCTCTCTCTCTCTCTCTCTCTCGGTTTTGATTTTTTGGTTCAAAACTTGTAATGAATTTAGAAATGTATCTGCTTATAGTTCTCTCTCTCTCTCTCTCTCTCTCTCTCTCTCTCTCTCTCTCTCTCTCTCAGTGCAGTGCAGAAAAGTGAAGACTGCGAAGAAGAGGAGGAGAGGACCTTTCCTTAGCATAATCCCGCCGCCGGCAGCAAAGGGTTAGCAGTGGAAGGAAAGAGAGAGAGAGAGATAGAGAGAGAGAGAGAGACATCCATTGTTTTAAGAAGCGGGAGAGGAGAGGACGTTTGCTTGTGATGAGTGGAACTGCTTGTCTATTTTATCATATTTGCATTTATTTAGAGTGTAAACACTGTCTTGTATAAGCTTTATTGCCTCGGCAGGAGGGAGACACAGAGAGACAGAGAGACAGTTTCAGCCCGTTTCCTCTGGTAAGCGCGTCGTTCGATGATGATGCTTTCAGAAAGCGGGGCCGGTTTTCTTCTTTTTATGCGAGTGCTTGCGTGCCTTTAAAAAGCGGTTTGAATTTATGTACAGCGACGGGAGGGGGAAGGGAGGGTGTGAAGATCCCGGGGATCTTGGAATTAAGGAAAAGGAACGGATGTATAAAGAGAAAAAAAAAAGTGGGAGAAATGGATGTTCTTGTCGCTTTGTTCCGCGGATAATTGGATTTCGGGCGGTTGTTAATGCCCGTTGCTTCTTCTTTTATCTTCCTCCTTTTGTTATTATTATTATTATTATGATTATTATTAATTATCATTATTTTATATTTTCGACCAATGACCCCCTTTCAAAATTGAGGGCTGCTTCTAAGGAAAAGTTTAGAAAACAGCCACTGCCTCATTCATCTTGTAAATGTACTGATTCAAGGGTGAACCAATTATGTAAAAAAAATTACCACTAGATTATTATTATTATTATTATTATTATTATTATTATTATTATTATTATTATTATTCTCAAACATATTTATTTGTCTTTCCGTATCTGCCTCTTTACGGAATGACACCTTCATGTGTGGATGAGATAAATTTCCCTTTGTGACGCCCAGTTTCGTATTAAACTGATCAATCAATCAGCAGAAATTTATCGTCCTGTGTATTTTTAAACAGTGTTACCCTACCGCGGAAGAACGGTTGCCAAATAGAAACCAATGTATGAAAATAAAATAAAAACTAAAATTGTAATTTTGTTCATTGCAACCACAAAATTTAACGAACACCAAGCTTTGATTTACATAACCTTTTCTTCCAGTTATTTATCATTATTTATTAATTTTCATGCGTTGTTTAATTACATTTTGTATTTGAATTTTTTTCTGTGTAATTAACGGTATTATTTGCTTTACCTGTTATATATATTTTCTTTTCCCCTTTTCATATATATATATTTAGAATGATTTTGTTGCACAAGTATACCCCCTCGCTAATTAATATTTTTCCCCTCTTTTTGACTGACGGGAGGAGAATTGTGTTCTTGCCAGTGATTTTCTTTGCGGATTTTGCTTCTTCCTCTTTATCATCGGTCGCTTCTGCTTTCGTGCGTTCGTTTTCCTGCTGTTCTACCCTTAACCCCACCCCCCCCCCCTTCGCCCACCTCCCCCCCTCCAACCCCCTTCGCTTAGGTTTTCGTTTCCCTCACTTCATGTGTGTATTATATATATATATATATATATATATATATATATATTATATATATATATATATATATATACATGTATGTATATTTACACATATTAACATTCATAAATACATACACATACGTATATATCCTCCCACGTTATGATAACAGATTCTCTCTCTCTCTCTCTCTCTCTCTCTCTCTCTCTCTCCATGAAATAATATAATACACACACATACTCCCACATACATTGATATGGCGACGAATCTTAGCGGGCAATGGAGTTCCGTAGCGCTGTTTTATATTATTCGTTGGAAAGGGGGGAAAAAAAATAGCCAGAATTTCTATATGCGGTAGAGATCCTAATTATGGTTTTTCTTTTTTTTCTGCTTCTTTTTTTATCCCTCGCCTTAGTTGAACCGGAGGACGCGATTTAATTTTGGGTAAATTTCTAAAGGCTTAATAAAGATGGCTTGCTGTCCGCTGCATTTTCAGGATATTTATATAGTGTTTAATTGAATTTTACCTCTTTTTTTTCTCTCTCTCTATTTTACTTTTTTTTTTCTTGGTGTTTCGTTGTTATAAGAATGTGAGTTGTGTGTTTTTTTTTTTTTTTTTTTTGTCTTTCATAAACAGTACTGTCGATTATGTTAGTTCTATAGTATTGTGGATATATATATATATATATATAGATATATATATATATATATATATATATATATATATATATATATATATATATATATTTTTAATACTGACAGCACGCACTTTTGTATACTTGATTACACTGCGTACTTCTTTTGTTTTTAAAGTGATTTTACTGACCCATTACCGATTTTGCCTTGTTTGGACCTGCAGAATTTGTTGAAGCATTACGTATATTTATAATAATATATATATATATATATATATATATATATATATAATATATAATATATATATATAGATATATATAATATATATAATTATATATCTATATATTGTGTGTGTATATTATATATACATATGATTTCAATTCGTGTTTGTTTATATATGTTCGAGCTCAGACACGCAAGCAATGTGTTTGTGTAGGTTTGTGCGTGTGTGGTCCTTGTTTGTTTTGTGCACTGGGAAATAAATGTTGGAACCTTCCCAACCAACGCGATGCTTCTTATGTTTGTGTTGCATAAAAGCATTGGCTTGACTTACTCGTTCCTGATCACTTCTTTTCCCTTTTATTCCTGTTCTTTCTTAATGCATTTTCACGCATTTTATTTTCGGTTTTGGGAGCGCCCCCTTTTGATGCTGCTGCTGCTGCTGCTGCCGTTGTTGTTGTTGTTGTTGTTGTTGTTGTTGCTGCTTTTGTTGTCGTTGTCTTTTGCCGTGGCCTGGGCGCTCCCCATGCATTCTGAGATCCTCTCTCTCTCTCTCTCTCTCTCTCTCTCTCTCTCTCTCTATAGCATTAGACAATTAAATACTTTTCGTGGAAACCGTTCTTTCTTTGCTTCCTTCTATTTGTTTTTTCGCCCTTGGACCTCTCCCCTCTCTCCCCTCCCTTCTCCCTTCTCTCCCCCTCCCATCCCCACCACCCCCCATCCCCCCCCCTTTCCGTTTATTTTGTAAATCCGTGATAGAAAATTCGGAAACGCCAAAGAGAAAAATGTGGAGAGCGTTTTGAATTCTTGCTGTGCACAGCAGGCAGCGAAGAAGAACCTTAGTTTAAAAGGCCAAAGTTTTACAGGGGCAAAAAAAAAGGGGAGAAATAAAAAAAAATAAAAAAGGGGGAGTGCAGTGTTTGGGGAGGGTTGTCCTCCCTTGGGGAGGAAAGGGGAGGCGGTTGGTGGTGTGTCCTCGTCCTCCTCCTTCCCCTCCTCCTCCTCCCCATTTACAACCCCTCACTCTTCCATGGTGACTGTGGGTGAGGAGGGGTCGCAAACTCCCCTCTCTCTCTCTCTCTCTCCTCTCTCTCTCTCTCTCTCTCTCTCTCTCTCTGCTACCATATGGGTTTAAGGCAGACCCAAGTTCCCTCAAACCCCCTCTATAGAATCTCCCTACGTCCTGGTTTTATTTTATTTATAT
>NC_087215.1:23160209-23182709 GCF_015104395.2 Macrobrachium nipponense | reverse complement strand
CCTTAAGACCTTAATCGCCTGTTGTCTTTCGCTTTGAAATATCTCTCTCTAGTCCTTTTCCTCATATATCTCATTTTCTATCCTTAGTTATTTTTCATCTTTGGCCATTTTCAACCAATTCTTCCATTACGTTTGTATCTTACTTTCCATAATCTTCTATCCTCAACCAAACTCCCTACTTTCCATTCTGAGTTCTTGACCATCCCCCTCCCCTCTGTCTAAAACACATTACACCCCCCTCCCCATCCATCTTCCTCTCCCATATCCCCAACCATTCTCCTCTGGTTAACCCAATATGGGAATTGTCACCATTTCCAGGAGGGACATATCGCACCTGTGCATTTTAAACCAGTTCGTACCTAAAATTTGTACTCTCTTTCTCAGCGGCAAGACCCTCGCCTTCCTTTGAGTAGATTACAAGTCATTTTGCTTTCCAGTTCTGGAGTGTGGAGTCTTAGGAGTTTTTAGTTCAAGGTTCCGAGAACTCTCTCAGGTTCTTAGATCCAAGGAGGTTCCAGTTCTGGAATCCAAGGAGTTTCCAGTTCTGCTCTCGGGGTGTTTTCACTTCGTGTACGAGGACCTTCTCGTTCTGGGACGGAACTACTTCTCTAGTTCTAGTGTCTTAAGTTCTTTCCAGTTCTGGTTCTTAAGTTCTTTCCAGTTTCTGTGTCTCAAGTTCTTTCCAGGTCTGGTGTATTAGGCTGTTTCCAGTTCTGGTGTCTTAAGTACTTCCCAGTTCTTGTGTCTCAAGTTATTTTCAGTTTTTGTCTCAAGTTCTTTCCAGTTCTGGTGCCCAAGTTATTTCCAGTCCTGATGTATAGGAACTTTCAGGCATTATGAATTAGTGACCTACAAAATTGTAATGTCGGGTTTCATGTCTTTATCATTTATTATTTACGTTTAATTTGATTACAAGTTTTTGGCGTCGGTTGGAAATTTATTATTCTTATTTAGATTGAGAATGTGTCGTTCTTATGCATATTTTTTTTACAAGTAGTTAGCCGTCTATTTGAAATTTATTATTTTCTTCTATACTGAAAGTTTATCATTTCCATTCACATTTTTCATTATCAGCTATTGTATGCAATAGATTTTTTTCTATTCCAACTTGTCCACGTCATTTTGAAATTCACCAGTGAGAGTATTTCAGCTCTCCAGACGAAGAGGCTCTATAGTGATACACAATAACACAAAGTCACGTTATTGGATATTTCCCTTTCGTCCGCGTCTCAATTACTTATTCATTGCTCTGAAGCGTTGGAAGAGTTACCGAAGTAAAACAAGGAATTCTTCAGACTGCATCTTCCCACTTAGAAGGAATGGACCGAATGAAAACCTATCACTTTTCTTGGTGACATTTGAGAAATAAATGGGTCTGCGGTTTTGTTGTTGTTATTATTATTATTATTATTTATTATTATATATTATACAGTCGCTTCAGCCTACCAAGAAACAAAACAGTCATTCCCAAAGGGAATTTCTTCCCCGCCATAAATTCTTTTATCTCTCGCACCATCAGCATTTAAAGACTGCCTTCCATTTTCCAGTATTTATTTTGCTGTTATCTGTATCAACATCTGTTCCAGTCTTATCACGGTCGTTTTCTATTCGCTCTGGAAAGAGGAAGAGGAGGAGGAGGAGGAGAGGGGAGACCTATCTAAATACATCTACGTCCCACTATTTAGGGGATTCCAGCTCCCCGGGCCCTCCTCCCCCCGCGATTAGGACTTACAGGACTTAAATCTGCTTCTAAAGGAGCCTTTCCTCTCTGGCTGTGGAAAAGCGAGAGAGAGAGAGAGAGAGAGAGAGAGAGAGAGAGAGAGGGGAAAAGATCGTCGTCTGCTTCCCCTCGCCTAGCAAGATTAGATGCATATTTATGTCAATGCCTCCGACCGGGGAAAGAAATAAAAAAAAAAAACGAAAGGAACGAGAGAGAGAGAGAGAGAGAGAGAGAGAGAGAGAGAGAGAGGAGACGAGAGAGGAAAACTATTTCATCATCAGCGAGTTGTAGACGGTTGTAACAATGGGGAGGGGGGGGGGGGGGGGGGGGGGCAGGGGGGAAGGGGCTGGGTTGTGTCACAGTGTGATTCGTAGCGTAGCGTATAGTGATATCGCAAGCGGCCTCACGTCATAAGCCCCCATGTAATTTCGGGGGAGTGTGGACCCGCGAAAGCAACGTCTGGCCGGTCGGGGGAAAGAAGAAGAAGTCAACGCTGCTACGATCTCCGTAGCAAATGGAGCACAACTAACAAGGAGCGCCTAGGGTGGGGGAGGAGAGGGTGAAGGAGGAGGAGGAGGAGAATGGGAGATAGGGAGAAAGAAAGAGAGAGAGAGAATGAGATGGGGAGGGGGTTAGGGGAGAGGTTTTTCGAACGTTATCGTACATCGGTGAGCCCGAGACCGCCACAGCGTCGCCAGGGACTTTACTATTGGTCCCGAGAAAAAAATGAGGATCACTGGCCGCGTTGCCAACATTTCATTAATTACCTAATTATATCAGCGTAAGCAGGACAGGGCGAGAGGATTTTGTTGGGACATACGATGCCTGCGAAGGCAGCAGTGCGTTGGAAAGTGTCCTCCGGAGCGGTTCCGCCATCGATCGCCCCGATTAAACATTAAGAAGGCGGAGGAAAAAAAATCGAGGGAAGGAATGATCGTCTGAGAAAAAAAAAAATGGCTTCCCTTATAGGCTCGCGCGTGGCAAGAAGCCAACCATGATATCCACCCTACTCACCTCACCCCATCACCCCACCCTCACCCCCCCCCCCCCTCGCGTTTTTTGACATCCTTGCGTTGTCTTTATTTTTTTTTCTCTCCCATTAAATTTCCACATCCTTCCTGAGGTACGACATTATATGACGTCATAAATTTTATAATCTGGATATATCTCTCCCACCCAAACAGTTTTTTTATAATGGAAATCTTTTCTTTTTTCTAATTCATTAGATAAACAAAAAACCAATTCGTTTGGGCCCCCCTTTCCCCCTGCTTACTCCTACTCCTCTCCCTCCTCTCCTCCCTCCCTCCCTCCCCCCACTCAACAAATATACTTGCAGCTCCACATTTCTTTCGAAATCTGAATTCGATTTCTTTCAGTAAATATGCAGGAATTCATTTACTCCGGGATTACAAAGATTGATACACAATAAAGAATTTTAGGGAAGACGGATTAAAAGAGATTCGGAAGTGTTGCGGTTTGAGTGGCGTTATGTATGTATGCGTGTGTGTTGTTTTTTCTTACGTGTTTACTATGAAATTCATATTTGCGTATGTATTCCTTATCTCATTAATGTTTATTTAAGTGTATGCAGTGGCGCGTTTTTTTGGATATTTTCTCTCCGAGAGATTTTGTCGACTGAATCCTTTATCAAATTTTGCAGCGCCGGAATTCTGTACGACGATATCAGAAAGAGGTCTTCCATTTATTGAACGTGGTGTGTGTAGTATATATATATATATATATATATATATGTGTGTGTGTGGTGTGTGTGTGTGCGTATGTATGTATGTATGTTTATATGTAATTTCAGAGAAAGTCATCGCTGCGACATTCATACCAACCATTTTAACGTTATGAAAAAACCAAATCGAAGGAGCAATTATATATATATATATATATATAATATATATATATATATAATACATATATATAATATATATATATTGTGTATGTACATGCGTATGTGCAGACACGTATTTGTGCGTGTTTAAACGAGCGGATTCCTCCAAGGGAGGGAGGAACCGAGTTCCTTCAGCGGCCTCAGTATCTGGTATTGCTACCCAGTCGTTCTCAAAGAGGATTATCTTTATATTCCCACAGAATCTATCCGAGGCTTACATTTCGAAACTGGGGGCGTTTTAGTGGGCTGGGGGCGGGGTGGGTTGGTGGTAGGGGGTTGGTGAAGGGAAGTGGTGGTGGGGTGTGGGAGACGAAGGAGAAGAAAAGAGGATAGAAATGAAGTAATAGGTGATGAAGGAAAGGGGTAGGGGAATGTGGTGGGTGGGGGTGAGGAGTAGTTGTGTGACCATTAATTTTGACAGACGGTCGCGCGGTCTAGTATTTACTCCGACTCTCTTTCATGATTTGGTCAAAATGGGCTTCTTGCATCTGACCCCTTCCATACACACGGACAAATCGTCACCACTCCCCCCAACTCACCCCACTCCCACCATCACCGACCGTATTTAGCCTCCCCCCCCCTATCCTGCGCCCACCTTCCGCCCAAGTATCGCCGCGACGGTCCGGCCGCGGACCTTCAATGTCACCGGTTAGCGAACAAATTTCTTTTCCCTTTTGATGGTTATGCAAATACAAACACGTGTCTGCCTTATAGGTACACAATTGATACGCGATCGGGCGGAAGCGCAATGAAAAGTTATGTTGACTCGGAGTGTTAGAAACTGTTGGTCTTTAACATGAGAGCCCCGGCAGTTATTTGAACTTTATCCGGACTTTATTTGGACTTCTTTGAACCTCTCGAGTTTTCCCCCGGCCTGGGACGGACACACCAGCGGGACTTTACTATTACGCCCGCCGTCGCCGCCTCCACCGCCGCCGCCGCCGCTTCTGTAGTATAGTGATACGCTCTGTTGAATCATTTATTTTTCAGATCGCTGCTTGATGCTGCTCTCTGGGATAGCGAATTCTGAGGAAACGGGTATTTCGCATTAGTAGTAATTGATAATTATTGGATAACTGCAGCATTCTTGCGTGTGTGAATGAGACAGTCATTGAGTTTCACGCAGAGATATACTCACTCATTAAATGTTTATATATATATATATATATATATATATATATATATATATATATATATATATATATATATACATATATATATATACTATTTTTCCACTTAAGAAAATATTGATAGTTATCCAGTAGTGTTATTACTAATTGTTAATGGACATCAGTCGCTTTTTCATAATTTATTGTCGCCCAGAGAGATACAAAGAGATAAATGAATCAACATACATTCTAAGGCGACATATAGCCAATATATATATATATATATATATATAATATATATATATATATATATATAATATATATATATATATATATATATATATTGTATTATATTAAAAATATATATTTATTTATTTAATTAATTCTTTAAACCATTTGTTACCGCTGTCATTTATTGTACTTACATATATTGTCTCCTAATTGCTTCCTTGAACGCCGAAATGAACTTATCAGCATCGGGATCCACGCGACTGCAAGGTAGGGAGGGTATTAATGGCCCCCCCAAAAAACTCTCGATAAATCATTGTAAACCAAAATGATTTTTGGCCAGGGTATACCTTGTAATGAGGACGTTCAAATCAATCTCCATTTATAAGTCATCAACCAATATTCCGTTCTTTGCTCGCCATGAAAACTCCTGAATTATTCCCGGGAGAGAGAGAGAGAGAGAGAGAGAGAGAGAGAGAGAGAGAGAGAGAGAGAGAGAGAAGGAAGGGGAGGGGATGGGAACCCGGGAAGAGAGTAAATTTATTGCTAGATGGTCCTCTCTCTCTCTCTCTCTCTCTCTCTCATACATTATTCCTACCTTCGTATTATTCGAGGTGCATTTTAGCAGAATCTCTTTTGTCTTTTTCCTAGTATTCTTACCCTCCTTACCATTATTTAAAGCGTATTTTTAGAAAATCCTTATCTTTCTCTCACTCTCTCACACGCTTATATGCACGCAGTACTATCTATTCGTACCTTCCTTATTGCTCTGCATTTCAGGTTTATTGTAAGAAAGTAGTGGGACTTATTCTTTTCGAAAAAAGGAATGGATTTCTGTTGTGATTATGGTTTGATTACGTTATACTTAAGAATACGTCAAATTGCCGAATATGTTACTTTTGTATATATATATTTTTTTTATTTATAATCATTTCTCGCGATGTAAGTTCGAACTTAATTAATCTGTAAATTAGGTTTTTTTATAGTGTCTGAAATACAGAATGGGAACCCTATAGAGATAATATTTCCATGAGGGAAAAGTATATAAAAATAAATAAAAAGGCTTTGTCATTTAAGTATATTTGACCTATGATTATAAGACAAAACATTACAAACAACCGGTCTAAGTTCTCGCTTTCATTTATAATGCCTGAAATAAAAAAGGGTAACCCTACGAAGAATATACCTCAATGACTAGAGAAAAATGAAAAAAAAAAATAAATAAATAAATAAACAAAAGGCTTGGTCATTTAAGTATAGTTGACCTGTGATTATAAGACAAAATTTTACAAACGACCGTTCTAAGTTTTTGCTTTCATTTATAGTGTCTGAAATATAAAATGGTAACCCTACGAAGAATATACTTCAATGATTCAATGACAGGAAAAAATAAATAAAATAAAACAAAAAGGCTTGGTCATTTAAGTATATTTGACCTATGATCGTAAGTCAAAACATTTCAAACTAGCCGGGCCAAGTTCCGCGAACTCTGCGTCATTACAGTTGATAGTAAACTTCACTGACTATTTTACCGATTTTTGACAACAGCCAGTTCGCAGCGGTTGTAGAGTCAGCTCCCCGTGGCACGCCGCTCTGGATAGTTAAGTATTCAACGCCGTCGTGTTTTTTATTTTTTTTTTTTATTTTCTCCCACGAAAGTGATGGTTTGGCAGAATAGTTTGGGCATGCATTGTTTAGCTGTGTTTTATGTCTGGATTAAGGGAGAGGAACTATGATGGCTGTAGGTGAGAGAGAGAGAGAGAGAGAGAGAGAGAGAGAGAGAAATTAAAAAGTTATACCTTCTTATGGCATTGTTTCGCTGTTTTTTTTATGTCTGGATTAAGTGAGAAGAACTAATGATGGCTTTAGAAGAGAGAGAGAGAGAGAGAGAGAGAGAGAGAGAGGAAATCCTACCATCTCGTGGAATTGTACCTTACAAAATATAACATAGCGATTACGAACACTTGGAATTTGGGCGAGTGACATCATAATTTGCGATATAGCTAATTAATTCTTGTGAATTAGAGATTCATGGATAATTTTCCTTCTTATTTGTTCTTGTTTACTTATCTCATCCTTGTCTATTCACGAGCTCTCTTCAAACCTCTAAAAGATATATTCCAGGTGCCTTTGCTCAGTCCAGCTGACCATAACATCATGATAATAAAAAAAAATTGCATTACTTAACCGGTAAATTTGGACATTCTCAACATAGATTTCTATCTCTGTATAAACTTCCCATTTGACACAACTTTGTTTTTTATTTTTATTTTTTCTTCTATTTTCGTTCCCGAATTTCGGAGAAGTTCGTGTGTCCATTTTAGTTTGTGACTGGCCCGGTCCTACTTCCATAAACTCTCGCTTCGCTGATATGTATTGGTAAACTCGGTATTCCTTTTTTTTTTTTTTTTTTTTTTTTTTTTCTGTGGACTAGATGATTTTTACCGGTACGTGATGTGCATAGGCTATAGCGACTGACTGGCGAAAGGGAAAAGGACACTGCGTGTGAAAGGCCGGTTATTGTTGGAACTGTCTCTCATTAGAAAATTCTCTGAAACTCATCAGTTCTTTATGGCGGAGGGCGACAGAGAGAGAGAGAGAGAGAGAGAGAGAGAGAGAGAGAGAGAGAGAGAGAGAGAGATGCTAGCGGTAAAGCAAAGAATACACAGCAAAGATCAATAAAGAATAATAATGGCAAGTGACCGAGAACCACTAGTGAATTTATATCTCCAGCTGTTTTGTTGTGAATTGTTTTAGTTGAAGTTTTTTCAGTCAAGAAATTGTTCGTGAAATGATCGAGTTCTTAATATAAAAAAAAGAGAAAAAAAAGTCTGCTAGTAGGACTGATTTACAATTTAATTCCCGCGGATTATTTAAGTGACAAATAATGCAGAAGTTCTTAATGGTATGTGGTTGTGGCCGGCTTGTAATCGTTAGTGTAATGAAACAATTTCTAATAGTGTAAAAATTAGTTTCATTTTATCATTTTTATGTAATTGACTTTTTTTTTTACAACTAATATCCTTTTGCCTTCGGTAAAGTGTGGTTTTGCTCTTATGCTTTCAGATAAATTTTGCAAAGATATCAGAGAGAGAGAGAGAGAGAGAGAGAGAGAGAGAGAGAGAGAGAGAGAGAGAGAGAGAAGGGGCGGAGGCCTTTGATTTACTTTTTTCATACTATTATTTTATGTTTTTGAGTAATTTAACATGTTAAGTTAACCTTGGGTTTGCTGACAAATGTAAAAAATATGTTAGGTGTTATAAAAAAAAAATCTTTGTGTGTGTGTGTGTGTGTTTTGTGAGAGAGAAGAGAGAGAGAGAGAGAGAGAGCGGAGGGGCCTTTGATTTACCTTTTTTCATTACTTTTTATATTTTTTATGTTTTTGAGTAATTTAGCATGTTAAGTTAAAGTTGGGATTGCTGACAAATGTAAAGAAATGCGAGTGTATATACCTTTGTGTGATTGTGTGTGTGGGTGTGTTAGAGAGAGAGAGAGAGAGAGAGAGAGAGAGAGAGAGAGAGAGAGAGAGAGAGAGAGTTTCTTTCCTCCCCTCCACAGCTCGTTTTGTCGACTTGCATTCCATATTGACATAGCGTTTATCCTTAGTTACTCCTTTCACTGTCTTTTATTCCATCCCCCTCCAGATGCCTTACTTTAGATAAAGATTTTTTGCTTTTATCACTCTTTATTTTCGCACTCTGACGAGCTTTTATTGTGTGCCCCGTGATTTTTAGTCTTATTTCGTAGCTTCGTGAGTGATTTCCTACCCCTTTTTTTTATTTAGTTTTAATTTGCCGTTGATTGTCTTTTGTTTGATTATCGTTCATGATACCGACTTGCTAGCAGTGTTGGCTGTGTCCAGCCCAAAAGTCATTCCTGGATGTGCGGGGTTTCTGTCCACAGAAGAAGTCTCTTTCTAAAAGTTAATTTCCGTTATTTGAGTTTAACTGGAGATAAACCCAGTGATTGAATGTCATGCAAATTTTGATTCAGTCCTCAATAATAATTTATTCTTTTTTCTATTCAAATGTCCCCTTACCTCGTGTGAAAATTCCTCTTCAGGTCAGAAGTGCCACTGGAAAATAAGCATTCGTCAGTTTTATTTCTCCTTGTTTGGTTACAAAAGTCATTCATTCGTTATTCATAGTTTCCTCTATAGTCGATAGACATCATCTAGTTATTTATCAGTTCTGTTATCTGTTTTATTGTGATATTTATATCATATCGTTGCGAACGATTGTAGTTCTAGTTATTCCAGATTTCCAGGAGGTCGGTCATCCGTTTTAAATGTATGGTTTAAAAATGTCGATTAAATTCCGAATAACTTCTTACTGAGCAAATTATTTACAAGTAAAGATAAGCGTTGTATAAGTGTCACATACCAAGCAGTTCTGCATGGCTCCTGAAATGGGATAAATAGATATTTCTAAAAAGAATTGACTGATTTGGAGTTGATCCAAATGGAAGTGTTAGAGACACTCAGGCGATTTCCTCATTTCTCTTTCATTTTCCTTATCTCCTCCATTCAATCTCATTGTTTCCATCCTTCTTTTGCACTTCTCCTCTCTTTCTTTTCCTTCCCAGCAGCAGTAAGGGGGTTCTTTGTGATAGCTGGGTTGTGGGGGTTCGGGGGGAAGGGGGTTGGGGGCTGCGTCCCCCAAAGGCGGTGGGTCTAACGGCCAAACTTTTAGCCAAGTGATCCGGGAGCCATTCTAATATAACTGATTTATGGGAGGAGAGAGAGAGAGAGAGAGAGAGAGAGAGAGAGAGAGAGAGAGAAGGAGGTGGTGATAGTAGTGGTTTTGGAGACCCCCCACTATCGTTTCTTCAGGAATATTGTCATTTTGGGTGTTGCTGGGGGAATCCTGCAAAGAGTCCTAGCAAAGGCCCCTCTTCGGGTATCTTACCATTTCTGGATAGTTTGTTACCATTAAGAACAATGTTTTGGGAGAGGGTGTCTTCGATGGCAAAGAGAGAGAGAGAGAGAGAGAGAGAGAGCATAACTTGGGGAGATCGCAAAAGGGGAATCTTTGGCGCCCCGGAATTGGGGAGTTCGAGGAATGGCTCCAGAATGGGAATCGAGACCGAAGTATCGAGGTCTTGGTGATGAGGTCTTCGTGTTTTGTCGGGGTGGAGCCGGAGGAGGAGGAGAAGGGTCTCCTGCAGGAGAATAGATCCTGTATGGGATCCTGTATAGGCGAAAGGCCGTGTGAAAGGTGTGCCGGGTGTGTGTAGGTGTCCTATAGGTGTGTTGTGGGTCCGGTTACACCAAGGTGTTTGGAAGGAAAAGGGGGAAAAATTGGTTCTTACAAACAAAAGAAAAGATAAGTTCGCGCGATTCTGACTGGAGATTTCTGTGGGATTCCCAGATGTAAGAGAGGGATTTGGGGTAGATTTAATGCAAGTGGGGTGAGACACAAAAGGGACACCTCCTAAGTTTTAGGGAGAATATAAAAGGTATTAGCCGGAATGGAAAGAAAACCTTATATTTTGTAAGTAATCTATTTCGCGAAATTCTCCTGCCGTGTTTGGGGTTTATACTTCGAGGATGTTTTTTTTTTATTTTTTTTTTTAACTCCGCGGACTTTTCTTACTGCCTGCGGAGGGGTAGAAAAGTGTGTGAATGTCATTTAGAATGGCACAACTTCCTCTGAAATATTTAGAAATTGTTGCCGAGTAAATTTATATGTGTGACTTTTCATGTGCTTCTCATAATTTTCGTGTTCTCGCTGTTTGCAGACTTTGCTGCTGCCAAAATTCGTGGTTCTTCCAATAAATTTAAATTCAAAAGAGTATGGAAGATTTTCACGTTTTCTGGCTAAATCTTAAACCAGCCCTTAGGGAGGTCTGCGGAATTTATTTATTTATTTATTTATTTACTTACTTATTATTTCCTTTTCGCATTTACAAATACCTGTATAATTAGTAATATTTGACTTGTTTCTTTATGTGTAATTATTCATATATAGATTCATGTAAGTACGCATATGTAAAACTGCCTGTGTTATTTAAATTTTGGCATGCTATATATATATATATATATATATATATATATATATATATATATATATATATGTATGTATATATGCACACTTTAGAATAGCACGCTAGAATATAGATACTACACAATTTTATAAATGCGTACTTACATAAATCTATACATGAATAATTATAGATAGAAAAACAAATCAAATAATACCAAGTATACAGGTACTTGAAAATATAAAAAGGAAACAAACAACAAGTAAATAAATTATATATATATAGTATATATATATATATATATATATATATATATATATATATTATGCTGAAATACAGAAACCAAGTTTCTTGTTAGTCATCTATAACTCAGTATTTTTTCTCGCTACTTTTGACGAAGATGAATCGGTTATGAGTTGTCCCTGTTGGTTGGACGGAGTCCACAGGTGTGCACCGGAGAACTCGTATCCTCCCTGAAGACCTTACCGCTCTTAGGTCAAAGGGCTCGTGCTGGCATAAGGCTTCAATCGACCTCTTTATTTGCCGTTTGATTCATTTGAAGAATTAACATGTTTTAAACGAGTTATGACTTGGTGCTTTCAAACGAAAGGAGAGTTTTTTAATGTTTTTTTTTTAAAGGAAATCACAAATATCGGACTGATTAAAAAAACTTATTTTTATAGTTTGGAAGAAAATTGCGACCTCTTATTGGTAAATAAAAAAAAGTCGTTTAATTTTTTACGATTTTTATATTTGGTATAGAATAAAAAGACGCTTTATTTTTTACGAATTTTCCATAACAACGGATTGCTATCTGGCGGTGAGTAGAGTGAATATTTTTCAAAGAAACCGATCTGGTTACAGGTATTATTAATGAACTTTCGTTTGGAAGAAAACTGGGAATTGCTTACCGCTGCGAAGAAACGAAATTGCTTACCTGCTGCGAAAAAAAAAATATATATATATATATATATATATATATATATATAGTATATATATGATATATATATATATATATATATATATATATATATATATATATATCATACATATATATATATATATACATATATATATACACATTATTTACTCACAGCAAGATAATGTCGATTTCATGTCCCCAGTTCCTGAACGCGCCGCTTTTCTTCCCTATTATGAACGAAGCCGCCTCCCAAATGAGACTACACTCATTTTCTCCCCATTTTTATCTGGGGCAAAGCAGCAGCGCCGCATGCATTTCCCTCTCTTCTCTCTTCTCCTCTCTTCTCTTGTGTTCTCTTCCCCGGCAATTCTTGCCAGTTGTTGAACGGGGCGAGAGACGTGCAACCCTTCCTCCTTGAGTTGGCGCATTTTTCCCCATTGAGTCCATCACTCGCTTTTAACAAGTTATTGCAAAACGAGGTTCTTGCAATATGCAGCGTTTCCTTTGAAAGGACGTCTGGCAAGCCCTTTTAGGGGGGGGTGGGGGGGGGGGCGGGTATAGGGGGTGGTGGAGGGTATGGCGGGAGGGAGCCACTGGAGTATTTAGATCCCTTAAATGAGATTTAGGGGCATCCTATTTAATCCCATATGTTTTAACTTAAATTGGGTTCAATCCAATTTAAAACAAACTAACAAATTAACTTTGCAAATTTTTTTTTTTTACTTTTTACTTCATTCAGTTCTCTTAATCGCAGACTATTTATGCGGAGCTTGGCTTGTATTTCCTCTCTCTCTCTGTCTCTCTCTCTCTCTCTCTCTCTCTCTCGGTGAAGCCTGGCGTCTAAGTAAGTCTTTAGCTGGAATCCTTCCCGTTTTAAGTAAGTCCTGTATGTCGTGGCTCTCCAACCACCACCCCCCCAACCCCTACCCACCCCGTTTTAAGTAAGTTCACTTACGGGCCCACCGGGCAATTGATTCCGTTCGGACGCTCTCTCAAATAAGTGTTAATTAGTGCGCTCTTTTGAATCCGTGTTACGTCGATAACTAAATTCTTTCCAGGTACCATCTCCTTTTCCCTTTTTTTTCTCTCCCTCTCTCTCTCTCATCTTTTTATCACACCGGCCTTTAATCTGACTACAGTCGCGGAATTAATCTTTTAGCGGATTCTCTCTCTCTCTCTCTCTCTCTCTCTCTCTCTCTCTCTCTCTCTCTCTCTCTCTCTCTTTGGGAGTGATTGAGCGGGTCTTTTAGCTCGGCGATTCCTTTTGACCGAAGCTCATATTTCAAAGTCGCCTTCCTTCCGGTAATGCAAGAAAGGTTACCGTAAGCGAAACTAGTAGTATACGTTTTAGCGGTATCTCATTTTGAAGGGGGCAGCTCCTCATTCATTCCCAGTAACTCTCTACCTTTGTCTGTATATACTTGAGTGCAGGTGATGCCTTACCTGGAGAACCTGGAAGATCCTAACTCTCTCTCTCTCTCTCTCCTCTCTCTCCCTCCTCTCTCTCTCTCTCTCTCTCTACTGTTGCTTATTTGAGGGCCCCCTCTCTTAAGTGCAGGTGATACCTTCCCTGGAAGATGCTAGATCTCTCTCTCTCTCTCTCTCTCTGTTGTTTATTTAAAGCCACCCTCCTCCTCCTCCTCCACCCCTCCTCCCTCTCCCTCCACCCCACCATCCCCCATCCCCCCCCCCCCCCCCCCCTCCCGAGATCGCATGTCTTCCATTTGATTAGTGAGGAGGAAATAGATATTTATAATGACCCTGCTTATTAAATAACGGGATCTTTTCCTAACTGGGCTCTTTTGTAACCCCACGTTTAGACATTGTTTACGTCGCGGGTAATGAGGAAAAAACCCAGTCCCATTTACAAAAGAGTTGGGTACATAATTACTATCGTCACTATTTTCAAAATACGAATTTATAGTTAGACTCTTCCTCCCCTCCCCTCCCCCACCTCCAATCCTTCCCCTTTTTAACCCCAACCCCCTTCCCCTCTCCTCGTCTTGCCTTCCCCCTCACCCCTTCACCGCCCAACCTCACCCCCCCTCACCCCTCAACCCTCAACCCCTCTTGCCCAAAAGCAGATGATGAAAGGTTCGAGTTGTTATTGAGGGGCCGATGTTTTTAAAAATATATATTTGCCATTGATGCCTTCACTCTGTCGAAACAATCGGCCGGGCAAAAACTCGGTGTTATCGATACGTTGCATTTCTGATGGTTTGGAGAAAATTGGGGGAAATGACCCCATAAACAGATGCAGAATGAAGGGGCCCGGATTAAAATACATCATTAATACAATGCGACTCGGACAATGGAATGGGCTAGAGCAGAAAGAAGAGGATTGGCTATCTATCTTTATATATATATATATATATATATATATATATATATATATAAATATATATATATATATTATATATATATATATATATATATATATGATAATATGTATGTATGTATATATATGTGTGTGTGTGTGTGTAAGAGAGAGAGAGAGAGAGAGAGAGACAGAGACAGAGACAGAGAATTAATAGGGACCAAATATAAACACAGGCAGTTTTGTTTCATCATCAGAAGATTATGAAAAGAAATAAATAAAATTAAGAGAGAGAAAGAGGAGAGAGAGAGAGAGAGAGAGAGAGAGAGAGAATTGAGCAGATACATCAGATGCATTGGGGGGCTCTCGACGACTGACTGGGCAATTGGATTATGATCTTATTTTCTCACACCCAATTTGTAAGAATGAGAGATGGTGTGCGTATGTGTGCGTATGTGCGCGTCTGTGTGTGTGTGCGTATGTACGTCTGTACGTCTGTACGCGCGCGCGTGTTGCGCCTAGGAGGGTGTCACTATACCACAAATGAAAAATGGCAGGGGACCCCAAAATGTTGCATTACAATTGATCTAGGCCAACGGCTGGTGGGAAAAAATGAGACCCTTGTTCTCTCTCTCTCTCTCTCTCTCTCTCTCTCTCTCTCTCTCTCTCTCTCTCTCTCTCATCGCGGAGATTATGGTTCCGTGGCGTTACCTAAGGTCTCCGACAGAGACAGGCAATACCTCTTTAGATCGCAGAAGTAAAAAAAAAAAAATAATAAATAAAATGGAAAGTAATTTCTTGCTAATTATTATCTCAAAGTAGCGTCCATTAGGCGGACCGTTGCTGCTATTGCTGCAGTCCGAAAGGGAGAGAGAGAGAGAGAGAGAGAGAGAGAGAGAGAGAGAGAGAGAGAGAGAGAGAGAGAGCCTTTATGTGTGTGTGTGCGTGTGTGTGGGTGTTATAGTGCACGTATCTATCTCGGTGACGAATTTCATGTATACTTCTAGTGGATTATGCGGTGAGATTTGATACATGTTTGTGTATGCGCGTGTTTGTGTCTATATGAGTTAGTATTTGTGTATGTATATGTACAGCAAATTGTACAAAGGAATGGTTTGTGTGTGTGTGTGTGTATGTATGCATGGGTTTGTACGTCTCTGTGTGTATGTATGTATATATGCATGGGTTTGTAAGTCTGTGTATGTGTGTGTATGTATGCAAGGGTTTGTACGTCGCTGCGTGTGTGTGTGTGTATATATATGCATGGGCTTGTACGTCTGTGTGTGTGTGTGTGTGTGTGTGTGTGGGAGTGGAAGTCTATCTATGTAGGGAGTGGGTTACGCCTGTGAGTCATCTTTTTAACCCCTTCTTGCAAACTATTTCAATATAGATTAATAATTTTCATCCATTACCATAAAGACGGTATTAAATCTACGCCCTGCATTTTCCCCCTCATAAAGCGTCCTAGGGGGTTGGGAATTATATTCCGAGAATTAATATTCTCTGTTAACTTATTTCGGGGTTTTTTCTCTCTCCCTCTCCGTCTCTTTCTACCTCTTTGCTCATAATCTCTCTCTCTCTCTCTCTCTCTCTCTCTCTCTCTCTCCTCTTAAGAAGGATGCACGTAGATGTCTATATCCTTCTCAGTGGATGTATATAATCGTCTGGTTTTTTTGTGAAAGGGTAAATTTATTTATTTATCTTAGTGTATGAATTTATTCATATGTACCCGTGTCTGTACTTATTCATTTAATTATCTTTATCCTCGTACTTTTCGTATAGTCGTGCGTATTTGTGTGTGTGTGTGTGTGTGTATCCCCGTGTGCTCGTGCGCGCGCAGTGTCCGTTCTTGCCCCCTAGGGGGGGGCGCCCCTTTTCATCCGTCTCTCTGCACGATACTTTGCCTTCATTTACAGCAACCGTAGACTCTCTCTCTCTCTCTCTCTCTCTCTCTCTCTCTCTCTCTCACCCTTGTCTCTCCTCTCACTCTCGTCCCTTTGCCCCTTCCTTAACCCTTTCCTTTCTGTTCCTACTTCTGCTTTATTTCGCCTCTTCCTTCCCCGGCCCCCCCTTTCCGGAACCGTGGTGTTTCTTTCGGGGCTCCGTCAGTCAGCGAACTGGATAACTGTTATATAGATATTTAGGATGAAAGTATGAATTAATTTGGCGGCAATTGCAAGCCAGAATTATGCAATATATAATATGTTGTGTGTGTGTGTGTATATGTATATATGTTATATATAATATATATATATAATAAAAAGAGCCCATAAAAACGCCAAAATATGGGTACTTTCTATTTTTTTTTTTTTTTTTTTTTTTTTTTTTGCGTTTTTTATGGGCTCTTGTTTGAGATGTGAAAACTGTTGTAACAGAACACACAGTCATATATGTAGTATATATATATATATATATATATATATATATATATATATATATTGTGAAGTATTTGTATCGAGAATAAAGGATCCTAATTATTTCACTAAACTAGTTTATTGTAACTCTTTCAGGAAAGTTGATTTATAACGAGCATTTAGTAGGAGAGAGAGAGAGAGAGAGAGAGAGAGAGAGAGAGAGAGAGAGAGAGAGGTCGTTCATAGCGCCGATCAATGAACCCATAATAAGCTATTGGCCACAGCACACGGTATATAATTAATAACAATGTTAAGCCTAGAGACCTTAGTGTGGGTAGGAAAGTCCCGAAATGACCCCAAAACGCCACTACGCCTCCGCCTTCCCTTAGGCCTCCTGAAGAAGTGAGTAGCGAGCCGAAAGGAGAGAGAGAGAGAGAGAGAGAGAGAGAGAGAGAGAGAGAATGAATGGGGTTAATGGGTAAAGGGACATCTTAGGTTTTAACTGTGGCAGGAAAGGGGTAGGTTAGGGAGGGGCCAATGTGGCACTCTGTAAGGAGGTCCTGAAGGGGGAGAGAGAGAGAGAGAGGGGGAGGGAGTGTGGCGGCACCCTGGCATCCTTTGTGCTACCTACTTTCGTAGGCACAAGATGGACGCTACAAACAATACCGGCGTGGGCTCAACTTCGTCTCTCGCTATGAATACCGTAACTTATTCTAAAGAAGTGCCTCGAATCTCCCTCTACGTGATTGGCCTAAAGTGCCTTCGCTACCTTTTTTGTTGTTGTGGCGTCGCCTCAAAAGACATTTTTTTTTTTCGGACGAAGGTTGTCTCTTGGGGCCAAATAGGCTCATTGGAGCTCGCTCGGTGCGTTAGGGCTAGGGTAAGGGGTGTAGGGAAAGGGTAATGGCATGGTAGGTAGGTAGGTAGGTAGGCAGGGCCTTAGCAATACCTGCTTAAGGGCAAGAAAAGAGAGATAGTGGATGTCGGAGCCAATTGCCTTATCTTCGCTACACCTGGAGACTCCACTGTCGCTCTTCTTGACGCCTGTGTGTGTGTGTGTGTTTATTCGTTAGTGTGTTTTTTAGGGTTTTTTAATGGTTATTTGGATGGTTTTGAGTTTTGGGTGTTTTTGTAACTTTGTCTCGTGGGTTTTTTCTTTAGTGAAATATTGCTGGTTTATAAGAATGCAAACAACATGCGTCAGGCCTTCTGCTCTTCGTTTTCGAAAATGTATAGGCTTAGACAGGCTTATGTTTGTGATTCTTGTTTGTTAAATTCGGCAGTATATTATTTCTTTACGTGCATTTTTCTCTGCTATCACTCATTTTCCCTTCCACTATTATTCCGCACATATCTCTTCTTAAGAGCAATTCAACATCACACAACCAAACTAATAACTCGAGCACCTATTCTTCAATATATTGGTCTTGGAAAGATTATTTAGACCCTGATATGGTCAATCCATTATCTCTTTAGACCTTGAAATGGTCAGTCCATTATCTCTTTAGACCTTGAAATGGTCAATCCATTATCCCTTTCGTCCTTGATATGGTCAATCCATTATCCCAAGCAAAACCAAAGCAAAGTAAAACCAAGGCAAGCAAGCAAGCAAGATTCCTCTCTCTCTCTCTCTCTCTCTCTCTCTCTCTCTCTCTCTCTCTCTTCTTGTTCTTCTTCTTCTTCCTCCTCTTCTTCATGATGATGACGACGGGAGGACCTTTTAAAAGGTCCTTGTGCCTCTGTGTTGCTTCTGTCTTCTGTCCTGCTCTCGAACCTCTCCCCGTCAATTTAACTGTCGCTGCGAATTCTCCCTTCGCTCATTTCCTCGCCCTTATCCTATATACGCACGTTATTCACCCTTCTTTAATTCAAGTTTACCCTTATTCTCATCTCTCTCTCTCTCTCTCTCTCTCTCTCTCTCTCTCTCTCTCTCTCTCTTACTTTCCTTATTCAGTAGGGTTGTCTCAAGTATGTAAAGTATGTATGTATATATGTGTATATATATGTATATAAATATGCACGCATACGTACATATGTAGTGCATTCATACACTCCCTTATTTAGTAGAATTCTTTCTCTCTCTCTCTCTCTCTCTCTCTCTCTCTCTCTCTCTCTCTCTCTCTCTCTCTCTCTCATATCCATCTTCTACCTCCGATTTTTTTTTCCATTTGTTTCCGAAGTAGACCTACTTTTCAGGAGCGGTTCGTGTGATCTGATTTCCAGATGAGGCCCCAAATCGGGGGTGGGTGGGGTAAGGGGGGGAAGGGGTTGCCGAATTTTGTTTTCCTCTTCGTTCGTCTCATCTCGAACTGTATATTGGTTGGTGTCGTGGACTGCGTTGAAGTATATTTAAAATTTGAATATAAGGAAGGATATTTAAGGTAGTTACATTTGAAACGAACGCTATAACGTCTCTTAGATTGGTGTCTTCTCTGAAGTAAAGTATATTCAGGTATATTTTCAGTGTGTAAAGTAGATTCGGAATTGAAATGATTAAGGTTTAGTGCCTGTCACAAAATCTGATCTGTGACATTCCACCACTCGCGCTTTTCCTGTGCTTTGACTTCCACAAATCTCCACTCATTTCCAGCCTCCTGTTTCGTTTCCCCTCTGAGGATCGAACTCGGGCTCACTAAAGATTGATTTCGTGCATTCCTTTCTCAGTAGTCGTTATTATTATTATTATTATTATTATTATTATTATTATTATTATTATTATTATTATTATTATTATCTGGAACAGCTAACGACCCCCTTAAAATTACTACCTAGTCAAGATAGCTAAGAAAGTCTCTTGAGGAAATTTCAAACAATTTATTAAATCTAGTTTTAGTACAACTTTCATCTCTCGATTATCTTGACCCGCAAGGAATATCTAAAAACGGGCGTGAACCTTACAGTCTACTGAAAACGGTACCTACGTGAACTTTACAGTCTATCTGAAAACGGTACGTGAACTTTACAGTCTAAATAGCTCTTGACAGACTTACTTTTGAAAAGAGTCTTTAAGACTAACCGTGTTGCATTTTACGGCCAGGAAACGCAATTGCTGTTTAGATAAACGTATTGCAATTCCAACTGGTTGCAGCAAAGGTAACTGTGCGCACTTGTGAAGCGCACTTCTTCCAAGACCCGCACCCTAGTCATATAGCTTTTAATGACTGATCTAGTTATACGGCTTATGTCTGAATAGCTTTCCCTCCAAGAACGGAACCGCAGTGATTTCCGAGAACCGTGTATTATGTGACATTGTTCCTCGGTGAACCGCATCCACGTATACCTACGATTATCTTTTGACAATTTAACCACTACGAGAAAATCCGACAATGATCAGTGCTCTCCTCGAAGACGCTCCTATTTGATAACGACCTTAAGAATCGTCTGGGGGAGTGGAAAGGTTTGTAGGTGGGGTTGTGTTAAGGGCTGGGGTGGGGGTGATATGGCCACAGGATAGACGGTTTCGGACGGGTGCGGGGAGGGAGGGGGTAGGAGCGGAGGACGCAAGGAAATCGAGTATGACGCGACGGAGATGTATTTGTAAATATACATTCACAAGAGCATTCTGGCTCCAGTAGGTTTCTATAGCCATTAAGAGCAACAAGAGACCGTGAAAGGGTTAAGGGCTTGTCTACCTTTTATTCCACATTGACCACACCACTAATTAGGTCTAAGTCCTTTTCAATACGAACGTTTGTTTGTTGCTGCTGTTTTTCCTCTCCGCTTTTTTTCCCCCCTTTGGCGATTCGTTTGTGTTTGCCGATATCCAGTTTGTGCGGAATTTCCCTCATTTATTTAATTTTTTTTTATGCTTCTCTCCCGAATTTTTCTTCTCCTACTGATTCAGAATGGTCATTATACAAGAGGTTGACCACAGCAAATCTCTGCATTGACTTCCAACCCTCCTCCCCCTCACCACCCCAATTTTACAATGAATAACTTCCATTCACTCTCCAACTTCCCGGGCGGGTCTTTCATGGTTATTCATTTTTCCTCATATTGCTTCGCCAAAGTCCTAGAATTTTCGCGGAATTTTCGGCGCATAACAATGGCGAATTTTTGCGCAGTGTTTTCGTCAACGTTTATTACTATTATTTTTTCGAGGATGTCACTCTTTTTCTCGCAATTCACATTTTCCTCATTTTGCTTCTTCTTCTTTTTTTTTCCCCTCCTTACCGCCTTTTTATCCATCCTCCCCCCCCCCCGAATAAAAGGCTCATGCATTGATTTCGTGTTCTCCCATTCAAGTGATATTTATATAAATATTATATCACAAATATACTAGAAGCGTTCGGTCCCGCGGACCTCGTCGCCAAGTCAAAGAAAATGTTTGCTATATATCCCTGGGTCTGTCGAGAGCCTTCTTGGTGGGGGGGGGGGGGGGAAACCGGGGTAGGGGAGGGGCGAGGGAAGGGTGGCTGGCATCGTTTGGATGGGGTGGCTGAGTACCATGGGAGGGAGGGAGGAGGGGGGGAAAGGATTTGGTTGGTCTTGAAAAGCAAGTGTCATTCAGAGCCTTGTTATAATTTTACGGTCAAACTGTTGGATAAATTGTGCTCTCTCTCTCTCTCTCTCTCTCTCTCTCTCTCTCTCTCTCACACTCACACACAATCTTTTTACCTTCTCGTCTGTTTTGTTAATATTCGTTTGTCTTAATCTTCTTTGCGGAATTTTCATCTTCGCCAATGTTTAGTGAAAATCGCAGTCACTCTCCTGATCCTCCTCCTCCTCCTCCTCCTCCTCCTCCACCACCACTCATCATCACATTTGCATTCTTTCCTGTTAGATAACAGCATCTGTCTCTTGAGCTGCATATTTTTTTCCGTCGTTCTTTCCATTGCCCTTATCTTACGTTTGACTTATTTTATTTTCCGCTCTTATCATCCTCTCTCTCTCTCTCTCTCTGTCCCTCTTTCTTGTTTCGTCTGATCTTTTTGCCCTCTTCTTTTCCTCTTTAGCTTGGCGGATTTCTCTTTTTATGTCTTAAGCGCCCTCTGCTTGCTGTTTTTTTTTTTCCAACGTCGCTTTTGAACGCTCCAACCTGCCACTGGCTCTCTCTCTCTCTCTCTCTCTCTCTCTCTCTCTCTCCTTCGTTGCTGTTCCATCTCCCTCCGATTCCAATTGCACACCCTACTTTTCCCTTATTCTCTTCGCCTCCCTTTTCCATTTTAACTCGCTTCTTCCTCCCGTCTCGTTTAGGGCCGTTCCAGGAGGCGGTATAACCCTCTCTCTCTCTCTCTCTCTCTCTCTCTCTCTCTCTCTCTCTCTCTCTCAGCATCCGATAATGAGTCTTATCGCGTCACGCCTTACGGTCCAATTTTGCGATCGACACCGAATTCCAGGCTTGCATTAGTCTCCTCCCCCCGCCGCGCCACCCTCACTCCCCTCCCTCAACCCCCTCTCCTCTCTCTCTCTCTCTCTCTCTCTCTCTCTCTCTCTCTCTCTTGCAGCTTGAGCATAGCGGACAGTTTTCTTCGAATATCAATTTCTTTGTGAATTATTTTTTTTCCTTTTAGCCTTTTTTTTTTTCTATTATTAACAATAATACATATTATTCCGCCTTTACCGCGGAGACCGAAGCCAGCTGGCTTTCTGAATAGACATTTTTTTTTGACCGTCGCTATTGATTGGTAAACATTCAGGCCGAATCGGGGATTGTGATTAAGAATTGTATAATCATCTATCAGAGATGGACACAAGGCCGCTGAGGAACCCAGGTTGGAGACTCTTTTGTAAGCCTATCATTCCGTCTTATGATGAGAGAGAGAGAGAGAGAGATGCCTCAGAGCTACATAAAAAGACTCTCTCTCTCTCTCTTTTTGTGTTTCTTTCGTGTGTGTGTGTGCGTGCGCGCAGGTGTCGTCATCATCCCCTGGTGAATTATAGAATTGTAGGAATCTGTAGCCATCCGCGTATCATCTATTATAAATCACAGCGGAATCTGGTATAGCCTCATTTTTTGACAGGTCTG
>NC_087215.1:23153481-23159709 GCF_015104395.2 Macrobrachium nipponense | reverse complement strand
GGAGGGGGAAAAAGCGAGAAATGGAGAGACGGAGGAGAGTTCGTTATCTCTTGTTAGAATTCTGGTGGATATTAAAAGAGCAAGGGATATCAGCAAGGAATAGAGAGAAATATGGTAATGGCAATTATTTAAATGAAGCATCTATACAGAAAGGCGAGAGAGAGAGAGAGGAGAAAGAGAGAGAGAGACTGACTCTCTCTCTCTCTTTTTCTCTCTCGCTCTCTCTCTCTCTCCCCTCCTGAAAGTGGCGGCGAAAGACGAGAAGAAAACGAAACTCGGATTCAAATGGAAGCGATTGAAAAGTGTGTGGAAAAAGAAATTGAGAGACAGAAAGACGATGCCAGGGAAAGATAGAGAGAGAGAGAGAGAGAGAATGAGAGAGAGAGAGAGAAAGATTGCTTGCTTGCTTGCTTGCTTTCTATTGCTTCTGCTCTCAGTGGTTTGTGGCAGTAGTGGTTGTGGATGCTGAAGGAACTTGGAGTTGAACGCAAAGTATTACACGAGATTTTAAGAGAGAGAGAGAGAGAGAGAGAGAGAGAGAGAGAGAGAGAGAGAGAGAGAGAGAATATGTGTGGCGGCGGTGGTGGTGGTGGTAGGGTAGGGTAAATTGTTCCCACGGATTAAGCCTACCCTAACAGCCTTCTCCCCCACACACAAACCCCTCTGCCCATCCCATTCGCCATCGCACCTTACTTACGTTGCACAGGCTTGCAAACCTTTTTTTATGACAGGTTTTTGCAATTGCCCACCCCTGGCCTTCCGAGCTTTCTCTCTCTCTTTCTCTCTCTCACGCACACACACCACCCTTCCTCTAGGGGACAGGCCAACACAGTCTCTCTCTCTCTCCTCTCTCTCTCTCTCTCTCTCTCTCTCTCTCTCTGTCTCTCTCTCTCTCCATCGCGGATACGCTAGGAGAGTGCCTCGCTATTTTTGTCGGATAGCGGATAGAAAGGTTGCGAGTTTTCAATTGTTACCTGGTCGTTGTTGAGTTACAGACGCTGAATGTTTGATTGGCCCGCCCGATGGGAAAGGGGCGCAAGGGGGGGGAGGGGGTGGGGGAATAGGGCGTGCAACCTTCTCTAACTTCATAGAATTGGTATATTGGGATTTGTGTATGGAGTCAAACTGCTTTTCACCCCACCCATTTTTTTCCTTGCATCTCTGTTTTGTTTTTGCCTTTTTTTTTTTTTTTTTTCTTTTTTTTTTTTTGGAGAGTGTTTTTTTATTTTTTTCGAGTGCGGAGTCCCTCCTAACTGCTTTTTCTGCATTTTTTTTGTTTTTTTTTTTTAAACTTACATTTGGACATTTATAAGTTTTAAATATTTTTTACTGATCTACTTTTTTTGAAAAGGAAATTCAAACCTGTTTAATCTTAGTCTTTGTGAGTGTACTTACCATAAGCACACACGCACATTATATGTATATGTATATTATATATATATATATATAATATATATATATATATATATATATATATATATAATATATATATATATAACATGTCATTCATTTATGTTCAACTGAACCTCCTGTGTCAATTACTTCATTATTTCTCGCTGCATTATGAGACCTAGATCATAACAGCTGTCGCAATCTGGCGCATTTTGACTTCGGACTGACAACAGGTGTCAACGCCTCTAATTGATTGACGCACCTGGATGCCGAAAAGGCGAATGTTTTATCGTTTTGTCCCACAGAATAAGATGATTAGTTCCTTGTATGATCGTCTTTCATTATCGGACATCCTTTATATTTACGGGAAATTTTCATTATTGTTTATTTTTTCTAATCACCTTCTCATTCAGTAAGGCAAGTGTTCTAGTCAGTGTTTGCTTTGCTTTTGTTATATATTATATATTAATATATATATATATAATATTATATATATATATATATATATATATATATATATATATATAATATATTAATAAATTATATGTATACTTTTTATTTTTTATTTTTTTTTGTTATAATTAATTATTTAATTATTGTTACTTGTTAACCAGGCAGTTGAATTTGGTAACGAAGTTGGACGATTTAGCATGACTAAAAACGTAGAAATTTTATTATTATTATTATTATTATTATTATTATTATTATTATTATTATTATTATTATTATTATTCTGTTTAAAAAAATGGCTGTGTTTAGCGAATTGATTTTATATGACAAATTAAAATTAATTCGCTAAACACAGCCATTCTTTTTAACAGAATATGTTTAAAAGAGGGTCTCCTTCCAAGATTTTATTTTATTATTATATTATTATTATTATTATATTATTATTATCAAGTATTATTATTATTATTATTATTATTATTTTATTATTATATATTATTATTATTATTATTATTATTATTATTATTATTATTTCAGGAAACCAAATTTGCACTTTTCTCGCAGGTTTTATTTTCAATCGAACCGTTATTCGTTTGGATGTTTCGAGTGCTTCTGTACTGATTTTTTTTTTATTAATTTACATTTTGATAAAGAGTTCCTTTATTGAGAGTCTGTTATTCAATTTCTTGGGCTTCAACTATACATGTTTTTCCATTTTCTTCCGTTAACATGTGTTATTGATTATGAGATTTAAAACGTAGGCCTTCATTTTTTTGTATCTTTATAAGACTTGCTCACTAGCTTATCTCTCTGGCATTTAAAGATTTCACACTTCCAGTATCACTCTCTAGATTAACGCTTATAAACTGCTTCTATAATTTCTTGGGACCAAGACTTTTTTTATATATATATATCTTCTAACATTCTGGATGAGGACCTGACACATTTCCCCCGCAACATTCATTCCTATTCCAGTTCCGGAATTCCCAGCCATTCCAGAAGATGGATTGGTCGGCTGTGAGCTGTCTGGCGTTGCAGTATCAGTGGTCCCTAAGATTCCAAGATCACGGCTGTCAATCTTTTGGGAAGCCTTAGTCGATGACTATAGAGTCTGTCTGTCTGTCTGTCTGTGTGGTGTTACTACAGGTTCACACACACACACACACACATACACACACACACCAGTCATCCCATTTTCAGTTGCCTTTCATCCACTTCGCATTATACTCGGTGGGAGAGCATTTTTTTTTTCGCCTCCTCATTCCATGCCGTCTTCGAGCACTTGCTGACTGGCCATTGCAAGATTTTTTCTGCGGAGTTGGTCCTCCCTCCCATTTTTTTTTTTTTTAATTCTCTCTCCCATCTCTTATTCTTTCCGCTTGATCCCTCCTATTCATGTTGCAAAGGACAAGAAAGGGGTCAGATAGAACCCTCCTGAAAAAAAAGCTTATGGTAGACAAAAGCCCTTTAGCTGACCGAAACTACGTCAGTCTCCCATACATCCGTTGTTCGTTTTTTTTTTTCTTTTTTTCCTTTCGTTCTCTCTTTCCTTTTCTTTCCCACCCCCCCTTTCGTCCCTGAAGGGTTTTAAGATCATCACTCTCTCTCTCTCTCTCTCTCTCTCTCACTCTCTCTCTTCTCTCCTCTGCTATCCACTCTATCTCTTTCTCTCTATAGGAGAGGAGAGAGAGAGAGAGAGTTAGTTCGGTGTTTATCACTTCACCAGGCGTCAATCAAAACTCAATGCCTTGGACTTACAGAATAATATATATATATATATAATAATATGTAATATATATGTATATATATACTATACTATATATATATATAGTATCTGTATCTTTTCATCGACTCTCTCTCTCTCTCTCTCTCTCTCTCTCTCTCTCTCATTTCTTTGCCTTCCTTCTTCTTCTTCTCGGAATTAGCGTCTGGTTTCCAGTGATTTCTGTCAGCGGTCGTGACTCGAGAAATCTCTGCACAACATCTCCTCAATTGAGTTCGTTTCAAAACCGCAACCTTCTTCTTCTTAATTCGGAAATGCAAAAAAGAGGAAGTGGAAGAAAAGGAGAGAGAGAGAGAGAGAGAGAGAGAGAGAGAGAGAGAGAGAGAGAGAGAGAAATTATCAAGAGGCGTTGAGTATGACAGTTATGTTTTAACCATCATAAGATTATAAAAGGGAAAAACTAAAAAAACTAAAATGGAGAGAGAGAGAGAGAGAGAGAGAGAGAGAGACCGAGAATGACAAAAAGACTGGACCAGAGGAGATAAAGCGATCTTATGAGAGACTGAAAATGGAGAGAGTTTGAAAGAGACGGATAGATATGAAAAGAGACTGAAAATGGAGAGAGAGAGAGAGAGAGATAGAGAGAGAGCAAATTTGTTTGAACCGTCATGAGATTATGAAAGGAAAGAACGAAAATGGATGGAGAAAGAGAGAGAGAGAGAGAGAGAGAGAGAGAGAGAGCACCGTGAACTCTATGCAAAACAGATGCTAATAACGTAGCGTACGAAGCTACCCAAGCCTGTCTTTTTTTTTTTTTTTCCTTGACTTCTTTTTTTGTATTTTGTAATTTTTTCTACCCCCGTGAAATAGAGTGTTTTTCGCTTTTCCTCGGAAGAAAGATTATGCTTCTAGTTTAATCGATTTTTAACGTGCAGTTCTCGTTTTGTTTTTTTTCGTAGTGTGTGTTCGTTCGTACGTTCAAGTTTGGTTCATAAGATCTTGAGATATGGATTAAAGATTTCTTAGGAGACGAACGTTCCCTATAAATTGGGAGATAAATGGATCATTATTTAACTATTTTTCAGGACTCTAACTATTTTGTAGGAAACTTTATTTATTCACGTGATTCTGCTTACTCATGAACTGACAATTATTCATTTACTTGTTATCAGCAGCTATTCTCCTGGTTCTTTATTTACTTATCCATCGAAGATGAATAAATTGTTGGAATCTTTTATCATACTAATATCTTTTGTGTATATATATATATATATATATATATATATATAGATATATATATTATTTATTTATTTATTTATGTGTATATATATTATATATATTATACTATATATATATATAGGTGTGTGTATGTGTGTATTTATATATATTTATTTATATTTTTATTTATTTTGTCCACACCGTTGAATCTGTGCTTGTAGTCATAGTGGACCTTAGAATGCACATATTTCATGAGGGTCAGGGGGGCTCGTGTTGACCTTGCCAACTGCATGGCTCCGTCCACGAGGAAATAGAATGAAAATGTTATGTCAAGGGTCATAACAATATTGACATAAGACGCGCCAGAAGATGGCTATTGCTTTGGCTGGTGGAAGGAGGAGGGGCGAGAGGACAAGGAGGAGGAGGAGGAGGGGTGGGGGGACTCAGCCCCCTCCCTCCCCCTCCATCCTCTCCTTCTTCCTAAGATGTCAACACTTTCGCCCTCCCCCAAAAATGGGAATGTAGGATGCCTCATCCTGCGATTGGCCTTTTTCTAGATGGTTTCTGTCTGATGGTTGAATTGGTTAACGTCGTTATTTTTCTGTAGTTTCTGAGGAACACTTCTTTTTTCTCTCTCTCTTTCTTTCTTTTTTTTTTTTTTTTTTGCTCTGTAGCAAAATGCATGACACAATAATTGAGTTAGGTTACGTGAGTTATATATTTTTTTTAAGCAAAAAAAGTTGTCTGTGAGATTTTATTTCCCCATATGATCGCATTTTAAATTCACTTGGAAGTAAATAATTAAATATATATATACATATATAATATATTTATATATATATACAGTATATAATATATATATTATATATATAAATCGGTCGATCGGAAATGGATAAGATAGTAATCTTCATGGACAGAAAAGGACTCAATCATATAGAAATTTATTCCCTTCGCATTGACTCGCCACAGCTACGTCTCCTAAGATTCGGAATTCTCTCCATATTTCCGTTCTCTACGATTCACAACCTTCTTCCAAACCTGGGATAGTTGCGAACTGAAGATCACTATTTGATGGGCCTCTGTAAAAGAAAATGTAATGTTTGCAGACAAGCGGGCTTCAGAAATATACACGTTTGAACGGTAGCTTTTCCAGGAGAGAGAGAGAGAGAGAGAGAGAGAGAGAGAGAGAGAGAGAGAGAGAGAGAGAGGTCAGTGGGAGGTTGTTCATTGTTGCCGGACAAAAGGGATTTGTTCATCTCCTCAAGGGAAGGTCGCATCTTTCGCAGTAACTGGGCGTCGTTTCTTGCGAATTTCAACGCTCCGCTAATCAGCTGATTCACCTGTACGGGACGTGGATGAGTCGGGAATGTGGCAAGGATGGTGGTGCGCTCGTATCCACGCTCTCAAATATAAATAAATACACGTATACCTGTACACACACACGCACA
>NC_087215.1:23140981-23150981 GCF_015104395.2 Macrobrachium nipponense | reverse complement strand
CTTGAATGCAGAAAAGACATTTCTGCAAACTGCAATGGAAGTGTCGCTTCGTGAAAAGTCGGTCGTTTGTTACAGAATGGGAT
This sequence comes from Macrobrachium nipponense, assembly GCF_015104395.2. Classification (NCBI taxonomy): domain Eukaryota; kingdom Metazoa; phylum Arthropoda; class Malacostraca; order Decapoda; family Palaemonidae; genus Macrobrachium; species Macrobrachium nipponense. The sequence continues at coordinate 23,150,898 of NC_087215.1, read as the reverse complement.
TTTGGGCACGCCTCCTCCTCCTCCTCCTCCTCCTCCTCCTCCTCCTCGTCGTCGTGGCATCACGCAAACAATCATTGTCTCTCTCTCTCTCTCTCACTCTTTCTCTCTATCTGAGATGCTGATGTCGTGATCGGCATCTTACTTTTTTTTCTTCTTCTTCGTTCTCTTCTCTTCTTTTATCTTTAAGCTGATAACATTTATTCACGATTTCTCGGTCACGGTTCGTTAGTTATCGACAAAAGGGCCCCGATTTTGCAGTTTTGTGCTGCATGCAGCACCACTAGCAGCAGCAGCAGCTCAACAGCAGCAGCAGCAAGGAAGGATTCGACGTCGAATGCACGTTTCTCTCTCTCTCTCTCTCTCTCTCTTCTCTCTCTCTCTCTCTTCCTTTCTGTCTTTCTGCCTTTTCCACTTCGTCTCTCTCCGTTTTTTTTTTATTCTGCCAGATTTTTATCTCCCTCGTTCTCCTCTATTGTTACTTTTTCCCATCCATCCCTCTCTCTCCCTTCTGAGTCTTTCTATGCCTTCGTATTTCTAACTGTTCCTCGGCTCTCCTATTTTGTTTTGTATATATATGCCTCTCTCTCTCTCTCTCTCTCTCTCTCTCTCTCTCTCTCTCTCTCTCTCTCTCCTTTCCTTTGTAGCATTCTGGGTGAACCTCCGTTGCACCGCTTCGTCCCTGTTTGCAACAATTCTTCAACAAGGACGCACAGAAGATTGGTAATTTTTCACTCACGGGGACATCGTTGGGTGATTAAGAAAAAAATAAAAAATAAAAAACTGCGAGGAGAGAGGTTTGATGGGGTTGGTGGAGGTGGAGGTGGAGGAGGAGGAGGAGGGGGTTGGATGTGAGGTTGATGGAAGGCGGGGTGGGTGGGGGGGGGGGGTCGCTGATGGAGTTGAATGGGGGTTTTGGGGTGGGGAGGCGGACGAAGGATTGTTTGTTAAGGATCATTTACGTGGAGGTGAACCCAGGCTTCGGCTACATAGAGACTGTAATAGATAAGACTGAAGGAACTTCTTCCTAGTCATTCCCACCCATGGGGATGCGGGGAGGGGGGTGGAATGGTTTATCAGACAGACAGACAGAGAGACCTGGGGTTATCAGACAGAGACACACACACACACGGACAGACCTCTTCGATTCCCTACGGAAGAAATGTTTTCCTTAGACTTGCTTTGCCTCAAGGACATATTCCAAGTCATTTCCCTTGAGGTTTCGAGGTTACCATATAGATAGATAGATAGATATAATAGATAGATAGATAGATGGAGGAAAGGTTACTTAATAGATAGAAAGGTAGATGGATGAAGATAGAAAGAAGGATAGATAGAGGAAAGTATACCAGATAGATAGATAGATGGAGGAATGGGTACTAAATAGATAGAAAGGTAGATGGAGGAAAGACAGACAGAAGGATAGATAGAGGAAAGGTTTACTAAGTAGATAGAAAGATAGATAGAAGAAAGATAGAGAGTAGGATAGAAAGATGGTAGGTGACCTAATAGATTGATAGATAGATAGATAGACAGAGGAAAACCTTCTTCTGCCTATGGAGGGGCGGTTGCCATTTGCCACGGCGTCCTGACGAGGGGGAAGGAAGAGAGAGAGAGAGAGAGAGAGAGAGAGAGAGAGAGAGAGAGAGAGGCTTGCAACGGCAAAGAGGACCAGAGGAGCAAAGAGGCGTTTTTGCAACGTATTCATTAGCCCGTTCTTCCTGCTGCTGCCAGCACAGTTTTTGGGGACTCCCTTCTCTCTCTCTCTCTCTCTCTCTCTCTCTCGCCTCCTCTGACGGTTTATCTTCAGTAACAGCCATTGGTCGGGTTTCCTCTGTAAACACCTTCAAAAAGTCTGCATGATGCCGGATGTTGCACAGAGAGAGAGAGATGGGGGGGGTAGCAGGAGGAGATGTGGTACTGGAGGGACCCCAGTACATCCTTACAGCATCCTTACAACATCCTCCATAGAGCGTCAACACGGTCGTCTTAGTTATTTTGTCTTTAGATGTCCCTCCGAAGTATTTTCCCCTCATTCTTAACAAGTTTCAGTCTAACGAGGGACTTCAATTAAATGTTCTTTTTTTTTTCCAAATATAGCCTACGTCAAAATAACTTCATTTGAGGACATTGCGGATTCCGGATTTTGTTTACGGTTAATGCAGACTTCTGAAAATAAGAAAATGATCATTTGGCAAGATTTCTGAAATTGCTTTCATCATGACGTGAAGATTTTGAAATGATTTTATCATTTTTTAATCTTTTCTCGTCATGTTTAGTGTATATATATATATATATATATATATATATATATATAGTGTATATATATATATATATATATATATATATATTATATATATATATATATATATATATATATTCAAAGGGGGGTTGGCGTCAGACTTTCTTTTAAATTTTTTGGATAAGTTTAAAAAATACATTAAATCATTTCGATAAAACTGGCAATTTTTGGCTGTGAATTGACGAGAATGATTCATTTTTCTCGTCATGGTATAAAAAAGTAACTTTTCGCTGAATATGTATGTATGGATGTATGTTTGTATTTTTTTAAAATAAATTTTTTAAATTTTTTAAAAAGAAGGCTGACCTCGGAAATTCGAGTAAATTCTGTGTGCAATTTTTTGACATGCTAAAGCCATTGAATAAAATGACTAATTGTAGCTACGAAGTAACAAAGGTTATTTCGCCAAACTCAAAAGGCGATAAGCCACAATTGCAACTTCCCTTACCCATGACATCAACGTTAAACACAACGCAACGGGTCCATCAACCTATGAAAGAGAAAACATACCTACTCATATTCTTAATTTACATAGGGTGACTGGTCACATTTCTTGCACGCCTCACGATCCCCCCAAGAAGCCATCCTACTCACACCCCCCCCCCACCCTCCCACCCGGTATCTGCTGACCCACCCTCTCCCCTACCCATATACCCACATCCCGTCCGTACCATTATCTATCGCCTCGTCACTTTATTGCAAAGGCGTATTCTCATTACGAAGTAGCGTCGTTCTTGAACGATGCTGACTGAGATGAATGAGATATTTCAGACCCTCTCTCCCCCCCCCCCTCCCCTCAGAGACTATTGAAAGGGGGTTGGGGGTGGGGAAAGGGATGAGGTGGAAGAAGAAGAAGGGGAGGAGGAGGAGGGGGGAGGGGGGTTGGGGGAAGACCAATCCGTTTTATTTCTTAGGCTCCTAAAGTGTCTCTGCAAAGTCATGCCGTGACGTCACAATCGCGGGAAAATCCAACTGCCTCAATGCCTGTCAATGCAACACCTGAAGAATTAAGAGGAATATTTTGTGTCATTTTGAGTTTTTTAATTTTTTCATTATTATTCTTTTTTCTTTTTTTTCTTTTTTTTTTTTTTTGGTACATGCGTCATCTTTTTTATCTCTTGACATTTAATAAGCAGGTTAGGGTTACTTGATATAGGAGTTTAAGCAATCTCAATGAATCTCTCTCTCTCTCTCTCTCTCTCTCTCTCAGTAGCACGGCGTTTTTCAAAATATAACCTTCACAGTCATCGTGAAATCTTATCAAAGTATTTTCTACATTTACCTTCAAATTAATGGTCCCTGAACATACTTGTCCTAAAAAAAAAATAGGCTCCTTCGTAGCATAAATCACGCGATATTAAACATAGTTTCTTTATGGTAGAATTTGTAAATGTTTTCATTTCAATTTAGTGGAGAACAACAGCTTTCCCGTTGCTTCCACTCAGGTAACCCGATCGACCATAAAGGTCATTTATTCATGCGTGGTCATGGAATTCTACACACTTGTTGCAATTCCGCTGCTATTTATTCCCATTTTCTTTCGTGGTCACTCTTCGTCTTCCGTTTTCTATGGAACTTCGTTTTTTATTTTCTTAATTATATTATAGTCTGTTGTTTACATACCCTCTTTCGCAATATTTACCCCCTCCTTCTGTTTTTCTATAGTTTCCATTTCAATTTTCAGCTTGGGGTTATCAGGCAATTTTTCGGCATCCTCCCCTCTTTTTTAAAATTCCTCCAGTCAGCGCGCAGCACAAAATTTATCGTTCCTAAATTGAAGAAACCTTATTGATTAACGTTTGTCTGATTGAGATTCAATTCCAAAACTGGTTTAATTGGGGAAAAAACTAACTGTTTGGTTCAAAAAGGACATTAACTTTTTCCATCAATGTTTCTATATAATATCTTATATATATATATATATATATATATTACTATATTATATATATATATATATATAATATATGATATATAATATAGGGTTTGGGGTGTGTGTGTGTGTATTATATGTTGCACATCCAATACCTTTCAGTTTTTAGCCATTGTAATTCCCCTTCTATATTCTGTAGAGTCGAGACTATCTTATTTTTCGGTTCCCTCACGACACTTTGTCGATGTCAACTTCATTCTTCTTCTTTTCTCATTCACAATACATAAAGGAGTTTGATTATTTTAGATCCCACCTGGAACCCTGACAGTGGGTGATGTCCTGGGAATCTCTCTCTCTCTCTCCCTTCTCTCTATCTCGTGAAAAATGTGCGAAAATGCACCCTCGGCTGTGAGCTCTCTCTCTCTCTCTCTCCCTCCGTTTGAATGTGGCGATCACTCCGCTTGTGAAGGCTCTTCTGTCTGATGTGCGAAAAAATCACTCGCCTGGTGAGTCGTTGATGATATATCCTTAAGTAAGTTATTACTTTTTTTAATGGGCGGTCACTGCTTTACCTACTCTCTCTCTCTCTCTCTCTCTCTCTCTCTCTCTCTCTCTCTCTCTCTCTCTCTCTTGTTTGGGTTTGTAAAAGTGTTCTCCTGCTCAATCTTTGACATTATATCTTTGGTTAATTTTCTGTTCCAATTTGAATTGGTCAGTCTCTCTCTCTCTCTCTCTCTCTCTCTCTATCTCTCTCTCTGCGTCCTTCTTTCCACTCCTTGTTTTTCTCGCTTTCCCTCCTACCTATTTTTCTTGACAGTTTTCTACGCTCCGTCCCTTCGCGTTAAGCTCTTATTCCATTTCTGCGGCACGGTGACAAGTGCAGAGGAGAGAGAGAGAGAGAGAGAGAGAGAGAGAGAGAGAGAGAGAGAGAGAGAGAGAGTCAGTCCCTTGGCCAAAGTGTGCGCCAATCACAGCTATTTCCGGACGTTGCCACTAATAATATTAGTAAAATATTAGTATCAAGTTGGGGTCCTTTTTCACACCATTCCTCAGAAATTTTAATTAACTGTAAAATAACTTTCAAGCCAAAAACTGTAAATAAAACACTCAATTCATTTGCTATATATATTTATTAACATTAAAAGAATATTTATTCACCATTTATCAGTTACAACAGTTGAAAAATATGTTTTTTTTATTCGTTTGTAATGTTATTTATTATATGTAGCCATTTCTCATATCATCGATGTCTTTCGTTATCTGAAACTATTTTCAGAAAAAAATTGGAAAAAAAAATTTTGTTGCCACTGTTCTAATTTAATTTCCTGTGTGACAAATCCACCATGAAAGAAAAAGAAATTAAAAACTATTTTTATTGGTCATGAGCTAAAAAAAATTTATACCTGATAATCACATTTATTTTGTTTTCGACTGTATCGTATTGCTTACGATTAGTGTTGAAATCTTACGTTAACAAAAAAAATCAATTAACAAAAATGTTTTTTTGCTCTTCGATTCGAAGGTATCACAGAAGACTGGAAGAAATTTCAATTTTAGACCTTTTTCGTACAAGCAAAACTCTGTTATTTGATATGTTTGAGCTTTTATTTTATTTTCTTTCAATTTTTTTTTCAGTAGTAAATCTTGATGACGTTATGTTATTGAATTCTTATACTAGGTACTCTCGTGAAAGAGTTGAGTCACAGTGAAAGCTTTCTTTTTTTTCTCTCTCTCTCTCTCCCTCGTAATATGACATGTTTAATTCGTGTCTCATTTTGGCGTGTCTGTATTTTTTTTTCTTTTTTGAGCTTTTTAATCGATTCTTTATGTTAGTTTGTAATTGCGGTAAAGGAATTTCAGTACTTTTTTATCTTTTATTTTTTTCTCGTAAATCTCAAATGATTTGTTATTAATAAAAACACTCGTTATTCAATGCCTTATATTTTTAGCCCATATTGTATGAACATACTTTAGTTAATTATCGTACCAGACAAAACTGAAAACGAGTTATTGTTTATTAAGAAAGGCTGTAATATTATTATAGATTATTATATTATATATAGAATATAATATATATATATATATATAATATATATTAATTTACTATATATATATATATATATATATATATATATATATCTAATAATGTATATATATATGCAGCAAATATATGTGTGGTATATATACATATATATGTATATATGTGAATATAATATATAGTTATTAGTATATATTCCATTGTGAATATTATATATAGGATAGATATATATATATATTATAATAGGTAGATTAGATCTGTGTGTGTGTGTATGCGTATATGTGCAACGCGCATCTGGCATTGACACTGCACGTGAGATACCTGTTTTATTATAAGAGTGCCACGGGTCCATCCAGCGAGGTCCCTGGCACTTGGGATCATTCTCTGTATGTCTTTGGAAATTAATAAAATGCTGTTGAATGTCGTCATTGCCTGGCTGCGTGCCCCTCTTGCACGGGAAGGGTATATGTATATTTATGTTTCTATCCCCTTGGTAGCTTTTATTCAAAATTCATTATATACTCTTCGTAGTTTTCTCTCCTCTCCCGTAATCACATTTATTTTTATTCTGTTTTCATTAGTTTCTCTTTCATCTTTTATTCGCTTCCACTCTCTCTCTCTCTCTCTCTCTCTCTCCTCTCTCGTCTCTCTCTCTCTCTCTCCCTCCCTCATCCGTAGCCTTGTCCCTTTCCACCCATATCTACTCTCTTTTTTTTCCCTCTCTCTCTCTCTCTCCATCCCTTATATTACTCCCCTCTTCATATCCTCCCTCTCCCCCCCTCACTCTCCCTCTCTCCCCCTCCCTCTCCCTCTCTCCCTTTTTGCTATTATTACATTATTTGTCCTTCCTCTCTCTCATATCATATTTTTCTCCGGTCTCAAATATTAATCTTTTCTAGTCGTGTTCCCAGCCTTCGTCCTCTCTCTCTCTCTCTCTCTCTCTCTCTCTCTCTCTCTCTCTCTCTCACTTCCCCTCTCCATATTCCTCTTCATTTCCTTTTCATCCTCATCTCTCTTTCCCGTTCCGAAACATTGGCTTTTTCCCTCCCCTTTCTGTCTATCAGTTTGGTTCTAGACCCTTGTTTATTGTCTTCATTTTTCTTCTTAGCGTCCCTCTTTATTTATCATCCCTTCTCTCTCTCTCTCTCTCTCTCTCTCTCTATCTCTCTCTCTCTCTCTCTCTCTTTCATATTGTTCACATCCTTCTTGGTGTTTTTCTCTCGGTCGCGCTTTATTGCTTTCTCCTTTTGTCTTCTTCTTCTTCTTCTTCTTCTTATTCTTATTCTTCTCTGATTATTCTTCTTTCCTTCATCTTCCTCTCTTCCCTTCTTCAAATCAAGGATTTGCAAGAGTTGTGTTTCGTCACCTATTCTGCCTATGGTTCTTTCTGTTGTAATTCCTTTTGTTTATTTTTTTCTTCTTATTCTTATTATTATTCTTTCCTTAATCTTCTTCTCTTCTCTTCTTCAAATCACGGATTTGCAAGAATGTGTTTCGTCACCTTTTCTGCCTATCGTTCTTTCTGTTGTAGTTCTTTTTATTTATTTTATTTTAGTTTTTTGACACATTGACCTGTAATCAATGGAAGGAATCACCTATTCTGCCTATAGTTCTTTCTGTTGTAATTCCTTTTATTTATTAATTTATTAATTTTTTTTTTACACGTTGACCTGTAATCATGAGAAAGAATCTCTCTCTCTCTCTCTCTCTCTCTCTCTTCTCTCTCTCTCTCTCTCTCTCTCAAGCACAATACATAATTTTGTATTTTAATGTAGCGATTATGTTCATCCGGAAATTAAGGCCTCGTTGTAATTACTCCTCATTACCGATATAATCAGGTAAATTTTTTTTCACTGCTCCTTTGTGTTTTCATACAGTCATTATGTTATTAGGTCAGGTTTTCCATTATTGATATTGTTATTATTATTGTTATTAATTTGTTATCACCGTGTTCTTTCGATTGTGTTATCCGTTATGCTTTATATTCCGCCGTTTATTGATTTATTTTATTGTTCTCTGCATATCTCGTTTCCTTTATATTCTTTTCGCATTTGAATCCTTTTCTCGTGTCAGCTCAGTCTCTCTCTCTCTCTCTCTCTCTCTCTTACCTCCCTGAATCTCCTCCTCCTGCGCCTCCTCCTCCTCCTCCTCTACCTCCTCCTTCCTCATCATGGGCCAAATGGAACTGAGACGGAGACAAATAGCTCCGTCCGAATCGGGAAACTCGTCCGAAAATATTCGCCCCGTCCGGCCGTTCCCTGTCCCTTTCGCCTGGAGCGTTCCTCAAGTAGCTCCTCCGCTCCGTGTCCCTGGCGTAGTCCTCCACATTCTGGAGTCGGACCTGAGGTTCGCACCTCGCAGGGCACCGTCGCGTAAGTGGGTCTCCGACAGCAGACAAATGATCGCGCCCCTCGCTAAGGGTTGATCGCAGGGGTCGAAAATGAACGCGGTGAGCGGCCTATTTCTCATCTTTGGTTTTTTTCCTTTTTTCTTCATCTCCTTTCGGTCTGTTTTCTTTCTTGCGTTTTTTCTCGTCTTGGTTTTCGTTTTTTTTTCTTTTTTTTTTCTTTTTTTTCTATACGTTTTTGTTAAATTTGTTCGTTTTACAGCATTTTAAAGTAATTTTTTACTTGTTTGCTTCTGAGCCGTGATTTTTCCCGTCATCATGTTTCATTGACATTTTTTTTGTTTATGTTTAATGGAAGTTTCGCATTTTGATTCACCTATTATGTATTATGCATATTTTCTTTGAATTCATGAATCATGAGATAAAATAGTTTTATCCAACAATATCGTCTAAATATAATTACCGATCTTGCTGAAAGTGGTTCAGATTATTTTTTTTCTTTTTTGCAACTTCTTGATTTGTTTATATAAGCCATTATAGTATGATTATTGCAGAGTAAAAATCTTTAGCAGGTCATACGATCGAATTAAATTAGGTTTTATTGTAACGCCAGCTAAGACATGCAGGTAAATCGAACTTTCTTTTTGGAAGTCTCTCACTCAATTCCTTTCTTTCTATAAACATGAAAGTCAGCCGTGAAATGTTCATATTTTTAATGGATTTCCATCTGGGCACACTGAGATATTCGCACTGTCATCCTAACCTCGTTACAGGGATCACTCACACTCAGTGTGAGACATACTTTTATTCCGAAGCCTTATGACTTCATCTTATTGGTCGGCTTCACCCTGATCTTGAAGTCGAAAACCCACACCACCACCGCATTGAGCTTCGTATTTTAAAATTATTCTTGAACGTTATCATGATGTTTATTCGCTTTAGTCTCTGGCTTATTTTCAAGGAATTATTTCAAGTGCTTTTCCTAAGTCTCATTCTAATTCTTAAGCCTTAATCCTTCTGGCGTTTGGTAAATGATAATCTTGGGTTTTTTAATGATCGCTGCCTTTCAGTTGTCACATGTAGCAACGTTAATATTTCTGCTTACTTCAGTAAATCTCTTTTAATGGCATTCCAGGCTCTTTTTTTTTTTTTTTTTTTTTTTTTTTTTTTTTTTTTTGCCAGGTGCCTCTATGGAGTATTGTTATTTACACTGTATTAGTTTCTGGATGTATCTTTTATCTGGACAGAAATACTTCTACATAAATCTTGAGAATTAATCCACGGGAATCTTTTGCTGGCAAAGCGCTCAACAAACTTTAGGTTTAGTCCTCAAGTCACATCAATTGTATTTAGTTGGAGACCT